>NC_051402.1:46357032-46362032 GCF_015228065.2 Penaeus monodon | reverse complement strand
GGGGCCATTTGTATTTAGCGAAGGGAAAATGCAGTAAACATGGAGGAAACATTTCAATTACCGCTTGAGAGTATATAAATAAGTGCCATGCAAATTTTTCATACCATTACTGATACGGGTTAAAACTGCAGCAATGTCCGCGTCTCATAAGAACAACATAAAGACAATCCTAATGCGTGTTCGATACCTCCATACCAACTCCGACCAAAAAATCGGGTGTTAAAGAAATTTTCGTGAAAAATAATTATTGACAAAATTGAGTTACGCTTTCTGGCATTTTTCTGAGATGAATATGCTCTGCACCGGTGCATTATACTGTATTCTTTTCGTTTATGCTAAAATTTATATATATATATATATATATATATATATATATATATATACATATATATATATATATATATATATATATATATATGTGTGTGTGTATGTGTGTGTGTGTGTGTGTGTGTGTGTGTGTGTGTGTATGTATATATATATATATATATATATATATATATATATATATATATATATATATACATATATAAATATATATATATATATATATATATATAATATATAATACAATGAAATGCATAGAGCTTAAAATTTTAAAGGGACTTTTAAGCAAAGTATATTTCAATCCGTGATGCAAGCCAGAAAAAAAAATGATAGTTAACTTCAAATGTTTTTATCCGTAGACTTAAATGTGTTTCAGAAAATATTAAACATAGGGGGAAAACTGAATTCAGGCTTGATAAATTAACACAATGTCATTCTCATCCCAATACACCTTTCTTCAAAAAGGCCCCTTTTCATAACATAAAGCTGCAAAATAATCCTAGTCATTGCTTTCTCTCTCTCTCTCTCTCTCTCTCTCTCTCTCTCTCTCTCTCTCTCTCTCTCTCTCTCTCTCCTCTCTCTCTCTCTCTCTCTCTCTCCACACGCACTCACACAACACACACACACCACACACAACACACACACACACACACACACACACACACACACACACACACCACACAACACACACACACACACACACACACACAGACACACACACACAGACACACACACACAGACACACACACACACACACACACACACACACACACACACACACACACACACACACACACACACACACACACACAATTCCTGTCTTCTGTCAGAACCTTTTGTCTGAATCTTACTTCTCTTTGCTTAGTTGCCTCCTGCTCTTACTCATACTACCACACAGCCTCCACTTTGTCTATCTCTAGTAGCCCTGTTTCCATCATCAATTGTTCCGTATATTCTGTATTTTTTCCTTCTTCGTATTTGCTTTTTATCAAGCTGCTTACTCTCCTGTTACATCCAGATTACCTTTCCCCCTGCATTCCATTTTTAATTTTTTTTTATTCTGTTTCACTTCCATATTCATATGAATTGTCGGGCCGAGATACTTGTTACTTTTTCACACTGCATTCTTAATTGCTATTATTTAACCTTGTTGAGACACGTGTTCGTTATCTCCTTCATGGGTTTATTTTTTTTATTTGTTGATTTTCAGTATCTCAAAGGATGCTGTATTTCCATCTGAAAAATGCTATGCAACCGTAATAAGATTTTGGTTGATTTATTATTATTAACCAAACTTACTGGAAAATGTCCTTTAGAACTTGATTATTATCGACTTTGATGTGGTTGCAATATTTTAGAGTTAACATCCTCTCTGTCTGTCTGTGTACCTACAACTTCTTTTCTGTTGATCTAATGTTCTATGTCTTTTCTGTATCGCACTGTCTTTTTCTTTGCTCTTTGTCCCTTTCTTTGGCTCTTTTAGCATGCTTTAAAGGGGCGAGAATGATCATTAGTCACTCAAAAAATTATGAACAACTAAACATGATATGGAAACAAACAACTGTAAAGATATCATTTATTCAACATGTAAGTTACATATGTTATAATAGACACCCAAATATTATGAACCACTAAATATAAGTGATTTAAAGAGGTATATTACATACAAAAGATAAATTACACAGATTTTTTCCCCATAAATCCTGGGCCTCATATGAGTATCATTATCTGAAAGCTACCAAAATACATACAAAAATATGTCACATTTAGGACAGTTGTTACATGATGCAAATCTGCCACTTGGAAAATGAATACTTGGATTTCATTCCAAAACACATAAAGCACAATTCATCAAGTAACAAACAGATAAGGATCACATTTTAATATTCAGCCATTAATTTTGTGGCTATTTGATCCTTATACGATTTTTATTCAGAATTTAACTTATATGCTGTAGAGACAAACAGTATATGGTAACTTTGCAAGTTAAGCCATGTAACCATGGAGAATGGTTGTTAAATGAAGATGAATGTGGATATTCTCATTTCTATCATTTTGTCAGTGATGATTGCAAATAGCTAGAGGAGTACATGATAAGGACATGAGTATTTAGTACAATGAATATATTGATCAAAAGACACTGTTATACAACAGTGAAGACCAAGCTGCGGGACATTAATTGTAGATGATTACCATAGCAATGATGAAAAATGAGAAAAAATGTAACACAGGTGATAAAAGGTACAATGCACAAATGTTAGTGTTTATGAGATCAGGTGATGCATAACATCTTATTTGCCATCCTGTATATATGTATACAAAAAAATACAGTGCTGCCAAAGAAGTTTCTTATGAGGCCTCAGATTTATGCCTCACTTTTCAATATGACTATATCCAAGATAATGTGGGTGTCCCCATAGAGGGTCATTATAACAGTAAAGACACAGTGCAGTCTTTGGCACATCAGTGATTAGGATTCTTCCCTTTTTCTGAAACTTATGAAAACAGGAGACAGTGCATCTCTGCACACTTGATTATTCAGAAATACATACTTCCACTACCTTGACATACATATATCATGACCGTAATATGGCCTGTTATTGACAATGACAGACCAACTACAGTACCGCACACTTTCTTCAGTCTGATGCTTGTATGCTCATCAGCTTAATAATATCCCATCCAGACATTCATTATCAAAGAAAAACATTATTCAACTTTAAGATTGCAGGAAATGAGCTATCAACACTATATATATATATAAAAAAGTTTTAAATATTTCTATAGTGTCTTGCCTTCCTTCATTCTGGACATGCGTAATACAGGATCTGATTTCTGTTACAGAAAATCAACATATTTCATAAAAATGTAGAATTACCACTTAGGTTGTTCTCAACATCTCCCAAGATATTTAGTAATATCTATGTTCCCATCTTTGTAAAAACTGTCAGCAAGGTTTTACTTAAGCTGCCGCCCTTTGGTGGATTCGAAATCACAAGAATCCAATGAATTCAAACATAATCTCGTACTGTAACAGTAAAATGTGTACAGCATTTCAATATTCTAAAAAGCATCTAAAATTGAGCAAATTATATAAGGTAGCAAGTTATCATGTTTCATTTAGTGTTTATTACATTCATCTGTGTAATAAGCTTATATCCTTTTCACTGTTGTAAATGACTGATAGCACAATAGCTAAGGAAAATATAAAAATAATCTCTAACACACATTTTGTTAGTAGTATATATATATGTGTGTGTGTGTGTGTGTGTGTGTGTGTGTGTGTGTGTGTGTGTGTGTGTGTGTGTGTGTGTGTGTGTGTGTGTGTGTGTGTGTGTGTGTGTGTGTGTGTGTGTGTGTGTGTGTGTGTGTGTGTGTGTGTGTGTGGGTGCGTGCGTGCGTGTGCGTGTGTGTGTATACATGAATGAAAGTCAATTTATCTGTGTAGAGAAACATAAATATAACTGATTGAGAAAACATAAAACACATTCATAACTTCAGAGAAAAAAAAAAGCATGAGCAACTTAGGGTACTTGTCTGACATAACATGCTTTGGTTAAAACATGTCAAATTCACTTTTGCTGAAAATGATTTAGTAAATAGGCTTGAATATGTTTTAAGCATCTATAACTCTACACAAGCAACATAGAATCATAAAAAAAGTCTGATTTCATTATCTAGATCAGTGATTCTCAACCCTTCCTCTCAGTGAGCCTGTCTCAGCTATGGTTCACTATTTATTATCTTACTCCCATGAAAAATAACACTCAGAATGGAAGCATGCAACTAACATGGAAAAAAAAGTAACGACCACCAAAATTGCCGACTTGTGTATGTCAATTAGCAAGATCTGCTACAATGGCCCACAATATTAGGGGAAACATTTAACTTTAGTTGAGAATGATTCATCAAGACAGAAGTCAGCAGTATATAATGTTTAAATAGAAATACAGATTTTAGGCAGACATACCATTCAGTTACTCATCAGTTATAATTACAGTCATAACACTGGTCAAATATAATGCTTTATCCTCATAAGAATCTTAAAAAGATTATGTCTTTTCTACTTATCATAATGGTAACAATCACTGATATTTCTAGGATAATGTTTACGATGGGCAATGCCAAAATATCCTTGACTTCATACTTGCTGATGTTGTGGTTTAGGTAAACGATTACATGTAAACAGTTCCAGAAAAACTAGACGGCACCTTCAGGTTGTATGATCACAGACAATTCAGCCTTCCAGGAACATGTGGAAGCATATCACCATAACCACTAGCTTTCACAAACATTTCTCTGATCACATTAGTCTGTCTGTCATTCACTTAGACATGAGATACACTAACAATATGGCTGGAAGGACGTGAATACACTCTACCAGATCTGGAAGCAACAGTTAGGGCAGAGTGTGAGGGAGACTCCTGACGTGATGGTCTCCCTCTGGATGGGGATCTTGTTCGAGACGAAGATCTCCTTCTAGAAATAGACCTTGTCCTTGAGGTTGACCTTTTCTTGGGAGATGACCTAGAGTGTAAGGTTGATCTCCTACTGGATACTGAGGATTTACGAGAAGGAGACTGCGAAGTAGATGATGAATGTGTCTGGGCACTTGATGGGACGGAAGATGTGGCGCTTATAGCAGTTACGCTCTCAGATGTGTTCTGGTGTAACAT
>NC_051402.1:46344532-46347032 GCF_015228065.2 Penaeus monodon | reverse complement strand
TAATCTTAATTTGACTCATTATCCTTTGTTTCTTTTACTTGTGTATTTTTTCTTAAGTTCCCGTTCTTTTTTTTATATATATGAGAGCACACACGGAATTAGGTCACACATTCACTTTTCTCACTAGTTTAATTGCATTTTAAAAATCAAACTCTACGTCGCGTTTCCAATTTTCTGTCTTCTTTTTTCGTTCGTCAGGGTTCATTCTCCGCCTTTTTTTTCTTTCTTTCCCATATTCTACTTAATTCCTTCTTCCTCCTCATCCACTTGAACAAGATGCTGAGTTCTCGTAAAATCCTCTCCTCTACACCCACTCGCACTCTAAGATGACAAAGGGCGGATAACTGGCGTGCAATCACAAAATACCCTACGTAATGAAAAAGGAGACTCTAAAGTTATCTTGTAAAAGGTATCCTAATGACTTCAATTTCCTCAGAGTTTCTACAGGATCTTGTTATTTGAGCTTCACTCTCCCGTGGCGCCTTCTAAGGACTCCCCTAATGGATGCGCGGAGGGACCTTAGCTTTGGAATATCCCGAAGGCAATTGGGGATTGAAGGACTTACCGACAACGAAGGCCAAGTTTTTTTTTTTTTTTACTTCCTTTTGGAATATATCCCTAACGACAAGATCTTTAATAATTAAGAATGTAACATTGCAAGTTAAGTATTGAAGGCATGAGCAGCCAAAGATGTTCTCATACCAATCGCCCGATAATGCGTTTATTAGATGTTTTGTTAGTTAAAACTTTCCTCTATAAAATAAGCATCGATGTGTTCACTTTAATACACTGCAATCACGAGACTAGTGCCTTAACGTGGACATATCGATGCATATATTATAGATAAAAGTTTAAACCAACAAAAGATTCAACAGACTCATCTTCGGACCAAACGATCTGAGAACACGAGAACATGAGAACACCTTGGGGCGCGCATGCCCTCACATCCAGTGCATCAACACCTACAGACAATAAATAAATGGAAATGCCTCCCGCGTCTACTAAAACCCGATGCAATAACATGTTATCGTCACAGATCGCTACCTTGACGTTGATTCGATCCCAGTAACCCAAAGCGGCCCCGTAAGACTACACGATCCGCTATAATGACTTATTAATTTCCAACACACGCGCGACGCCGAGCTGGGTGTTTACGAGTCTTATAATGAGTTACAAAAGTGAGGTTCTATAACGACCGTGGGTATGAAAAGCAGTCTCAATGGAATGAATTTTAGGTTAGAAGAATAAAAGTCCGAAAAAGATGGTGGCAACGTGATCCATTAGAAAGAGAGGGAGGGCGGGAGGGAGGAAAGGTGAGGGAGACGAAGAGAGAGAGAGAGAGAGAGAGAGAGAGAGAGAGAGAGAGAGAGAGAGAGAGAGAGAGAGAGAGAGAGAGAGAGAGAGAGAGAGAGAGAAAGAAAGAAAGAAAGAAAAGAAAAGAAAATACCCACAGCAATAACGCAGAAACAATATGCAATATCCTCGGTCTTGCTCATCTTTTTTTTCATCTCTCTCTCTCTCTCTCTCTGCCCCCCCCCCCCCCAAAAAAAAAAAAAAAAAAAAAAAGAGTCACATAAAAGCCGGGCCTGTACTGAAGTGGGAATAAAGGAAACAGAAAAGCATAGAGGGAAATGAGGGTTGAAAGAGCTCCATCCGACGGTACAACAGGGGACCCGTGGCCAGGCGGTATTAAAGGTACGTAATCATGGTACATTACTGGTATTGATCCGTGTAACCCCAGCCATTCATTTTCAGCCACTGTGCCGAAGCACTGATTAATGAGTGTGTGTGGGTATACACATACATATACACATACACACACACTAAGAGAGAGGGAGGGAAGGAGGGAAGGAGGGAGGGAGGGAGGGAGGGAGGGAGGGAGGGAGGGAGGGAGGGAGAGAGAGAGAGAGAGAGAGAGAGAGAGAGAGAGAGAGAGAGAGAGAGAGAGAGAGAGAGAGAGAGAGAGAGAGAGAGAAGGTCTCTCTCTCACACACACACACACACACACACACACACACACACACACACACACACACACACACACACACACACACACACACACACACACACACAAAATATAATGAACAGTAAACTACGCATGTTAATAATGCTAACAAGCCAAATTTCAGCCTTAACGACCCGTCGAAAACCATCCTCTCGCGAGCCCTTGTGATAGTCGCCAACGTTTCAATTACATTACTTCGTTACTTTCAATGACATTTCGGTAACATTACTTCGTTACTTTCAATGACGTTTCGGTAACATTACTTCGTTACTTTCAATGACGTTTCGTTAACATTACTTCGTTACTTTCAATAACGTTTCGTTAACATTACTTCGTTACTTTCAATGACGTTTCGGTAACATTACTTCGTTACTTTCAATGACGTTTCGTTAACATTACTTCGTTACTTTCAATAACGTTTCAGTAACATTACTTCGTTACGGACTCAAGACAAACACGAACGCCGACGAAGAGGTTTATTATCTCTCTCTCTTT
>NC_051402.1:46332032-46342032 GCF_015228065.2 Penaeus monodon | reverse complement strand
TGCATACATCTGCTTAATATCAGTGTTTTACATGCTCGATACGCATCAGGACACTTGTGAAAACACCACACAAAAACTGAATATAAATCACGTTCATCCTCACCGAATTCTCACAATCAAAAAGTACAGTTTTAAGTAAACAAAGTCCGAATTACGTAAGGACCTTTCCGCGTCCGTGCGTTCGTAGCTATGTTGCAGCTGCGGGTAAACAACCCTGTCTACGGAATTTAAAAACATTTAAATACATAAATCATGAATGCATTTATAAACCACATTTCCATACTGAACGACGCGCTTCACATCGCAACAATGTATATAAAAAAACATATCGACAATGCACTTTCAAGGCAGACAAAAAACAACATAACTCGTCTACATTCTTCCAATCTAGTTCAAGTTTACTATTTTGGGAAAGACATATTTATATTGCCTTCAGAATGTATGCATTTCATGATCATTTGTTATTCCTGAATTCCCTTGTGCATGTTCGTTCCTCTGTTGCCAGGTATCTTACATTTTCGTTCGGTCTTGACTTAATATCAAAATCAAATCCTCAACCAAGAGAGTTTATTCCTTTAAATTAATGTGAAATGAGAGGCTGGTCATAATGGCAATTTACAATGTTTTAACAAACTACTTAAAGTGGCGTTAACATGAATTAATATCTAATTGTAAAACTCATATCTAATCATTAGTATTATGATATACTGGGGTGACCTTCTATAGTCTAGCCTGCACACTTTGCCTTCTCTCCTGTTTCTCTCTCTCTCGTTATTCTATTTTACGTTTTTCCTTTTTTTCTCACATACCCCCTTTATCTCTTCTAATCTACCCACTCTTTCCCTTCTCCCTCTCCTCCTTATCTATTTTCCCATCCTCATCCTCCTCGTTTTTGCATCAATATTCTCGTCTATAATGTATTTCGAGGGTAAACATGTCGTCTGTCCGGACACGCGAAGACGCACGAAAGGGCGCCTGCCTCCAAGACTTCAAACAAACAGCTGATCCCTCGACCCTGCAACTGTCCGTATTTTCTTTTCTCTGTCTGTCTGTCTGTCTGTCTGTCTCCCTCTCTATCGCTCTGTCTCTCTCTCTCTCTCTCCCCCCCCCTCTCTCTCTCTCCCTCCCTCTCTCTCTCCCTCTCTCTCTGCCTCCCTCCCTCTCTCTCTCTATTTTTTCTCTCTTCTTTCCCCTTCCCGTTATTTTTCTATTTTTAAAAATTTACATATCCTTTTTACTCAACCCTGTTTCCAAAACACAGCCCGCTTATGCCCAACGGTTTAGTGACAAGGACGCCAGGCGCTGCAGCCGTTGTTCACATGATCAGTAACGGTAGGAGTCCGTGTTGGCGCATCAGCTCTCGATCAGCCGTCGACGAGAGCGCCAGCGACGTCTACGTGCAGTGGTACTCGAGTCGACATGAATAATGTTTATGCGACGCTCCTGTTGCGCAAGGTACACAGTCCAAGGCACTGAGACTTCTTTTTTTTACGATGCATGTGTCTGGTTAGTCACACTAGCAGTAATGATTAGTGATACTAATCACAATGACTAAAGATGTCGATGATGATGATGATTATGATGATTATGATGATGATGATGATGATGATGATGATGATGATGATGATGATGATGACGACGATGATAATGATGACGATGAAGAAGGGCAACAGCAGCGGTAGTAACAAAAATGAAAACAAAAACAACTATAAGGAAAACGATAATGATAACAACAATCTGCTCAATAAAATACCCATCATCAATAATAAATCAACGCACAAAAAGAAGAGAAAAATAAAATACAGACAACCGCCAACAAAGATAATGCCAATGAGATGTGCATGAAAACAGAAATGAATAATAATCCTGGGGTGACGAGCAAGAACAGCAAACAGCGACCACATCAACAATTCAAGCAGCCACTACCGAGGGAAAGAGGAGGGGGAGGGGGGAGGGGAGGAAGGGGAGAGGGGGAGGAGGTGGAATAAGGAGGAATAAGGAGGGAAAGGGGGGGAGGAGGGGGAGGAGGAGGAGGAGGAAAGAGGAGGGGGAGGGGGAGGGGGAGGGGAAGAGGAGGAGGAGGAGGAAAGAGGAGGGGGAGGGGGAAGGGGAGGGGGAGGAGTAAAGAATGGAAGGGGAGGGGGGAAGAGGTGTAAGAAGGAAGGAGGAGGGGGAGGAGGAATTAAGAGGGGAGGATGAGTACGGAAGATGTTGGGGTAGGGGGAGGAGGGGAGGGAGCGATAACAACTGTAAACAATACAAGGATAAGATAGAGTCAGATAGACAGAGACAGAGAGATAGAGATAGATAGATAGATAGATAGATAGAGAGAGAGAGAGAGAGAGAGAGAGAGAGAGAGAGAGAGAGAGAGAGAGAGAGAGAGAGAGAGAGAGAGAGAGAGAGAGACACAGAGACAAAGACACAGAGAAATACAAACCGGCAGTACCAAAATGCCACAAAACTTACCGGTTAATGCTAGTGACCCGGTATTTGACATCCTCGCCCCTGGTAATCGACACATAGACCTTGGTACCATTCTCCACCATTCTGGCCAGCTGCTCCCCCTGTTGGTGCGCCAGGAACACCACCACTCCGCGCTCACCTAGAAAAAAAATGAAAGAAACCAAACCTTAGATATGTATTTTTAACAGGTGAATGAGAGAGAAGCAAAGAAGGTAAAGTTACCAAGCGGGAGGAAGAGAGACAGAGAGAAAGAAAGAAAGAGAGAAATATATAAGCAAAAAATATAGAAAAATACCTGGCGGAGGAGAGAAAAAAACAACAATATTACACGGGGATCTGATGTAGAGAATCAGTCATGTAAAAGAATTTAACAATTTTCTGCTGAAACTTTTGAAAGAAACATTGCTTACGGACATAATTTTTGAATCTTCTCGATATAAAACACTGACTCCAAGTACAGGTTTCAGGTGTATTCCATGGCGATAGGACAGAAAACTGTTGTGTAGAATGATATACCAAAATTATATACTAAAATACTTACACATCGTAAACAGCTTTGATTATGGGTGTACGAACTCATTTCTATTTCCCAGAGTAAATCACTATTGTAGAGCCAAATATCCGAGACTAATCTAGTATAGTTTGCGTTTTGTCAACTTACTGCAACAATAAAGCTTCGTCAAACATAATGAGGTAAGTTCTCCATATTTGGGTTCCCGTTTTCTTTCTGGCGAGAATGAGAAGTAGAAGGGGGACTCTTGTAAATTCATACAGACCCTATTTTATTCATGGTGCGCTTAGTTGCAGAGATATTCCATAATGGTCCTTTTTTGCATAAACATGTCTAGGTTTAAGTATCTTAAACCACAATATTTTGATGTCTGTAACCACATCACATTATTCATTCCAAATATATTCTAACATATATGCATGCACTTATTACAGACGCGTATATCATCATCATCAATAACGGTATGCTCATGTTCGAGCAGCCGTGGACCTCTCCACCATCCTTCGCCACTAAACTCATACATACATACATACATGCATATATAGATAGATATAATATATATATAATATAATATATATATATATATATATATATATATATATATATATATATATATATATATATATATTTTTTTTTCTTTTTTTTTTTTTTTTTTTCTTTCTTTCTTTTTCTCAACGGTAGGTTCATGCTCGAACCGCCGTGGTTACAGCATGATACTTAATTGTAGTTTTCATGTTGTGATGATCTTCAAGTGAGTACGTGGTAGGGTCTCCAGTTCCTTTCCACGGAGAGTGCCGGTGGTACCTTTTACACACACACACACACACACACACACACACACACACACACACACACACACACACACACACACACACACACACACACACACACACACACAACACACACACACACACACACACACACACACACACACACACACACACACACACACACACACACACACACACATATGTGTGTGTGTGTGTTTGTTTGTTCGTGTGTTTGTGATGCGTGTGTGCGCGCGTGAGTGTGAGTGTGCATGTACGTGTGCGTGTGTGTGTGTGTGCGCGCGTGCGCGCATAATATGTATATCTGAAATTTTATGGGATGTTTGTGCAGGGATCTGCGTTCTTGTACGAGCAAAATCGACGTAAGGAAGACAAAACCTAGGCATTCCTTATTCACAATAACAGCAATTCAATAACAAACCCCACAGCGGCTATCTTGCACGCCCCCCCACCCCCACCCCCGTGGCTATTCTCGAAGATCCGACAGCCGCGCTCGGCGACACCTGGGCTAAATAGATCATCCTCTTCTTGCCCGTCACCACAATGCCAGGCGCCCATCCCCGCGCTGCTTTACGGGAAGGGAGACAAAAAGGTACGGGCGGCGGGCGGAGTCACCTGGCAATCCCGCCCACCGACGCCCACCGACGCCCACCTCGGATATGGGGAAGGACGGAGGTTTCTCGCCCTCCGCCCCAAGCCCTTCCTCCCCGTCGGTCTTCACCTCGACCTTCTTGTGTGTCCTCGCCTGCAGCCATGAGCCTCGTGGCGAAGTTTTAGTTTTTTTTTAATGCTGTTTTCACCTCGAGGATGATGTAGTGTTTTTAACATATGATTTTCTAAAGACTCCCTTGCTAGGAAGGATATTTTGAATAAGTTTTTTTTTTTATCTTTATTGTAGTAGCATGATTTATCATACTCTCTCTTTCAGTCCCATATCATTGTACTTTGATAAAGTTTAAGCTAGAAGAATAACCATTGCAAGAAATAGTTTAAAGAATTTATATCTAAATGAATTTAAATCTCTCTCTCTCTCATCACTTTCTAGGTCTCTCTCTCTCTCTCTCTGTCTCTCTCTCTCTCTCTCTCTCTCTCTCTCTCTCTCTCATCACTTTCTAGGTCTCTCTCTCTCTCTCTCTCTCTCTCTCTCTCTCTCTCTCTCTCTCTCTCTCTCTCTCTCTCTCTCTCTCTCTCTCTCTCTCTCTCTCTCAACATAAAATAACAATGTTTCAAACAACGGAACAACCGAAACTCTTTCCGTCAGACGGATACGTAAACGCCAGACTCCACGATCCCTGAGCACAGCGTTTGCTAACAAGTACCCTTCGTAAATACGGCCCTTGCGACCCCTGTTATTAGTTGCTTCGTCAAACAACAGAATAATGGGCGGCCTTGGCATGCAGCTCCGTCGGCACATCCACTGCCCCCGGACTACCTGACCGTGACGTCAAACAGCATCCGCGTACATGTTAATTAATGCGCAACAGCTGATGATGGGTGCGTTTTAATGTCATTTCATTATCTCCAAATTGCCAGGGATTGTGATGACACTTTCATTTTGCAAATTATCGTTATTGCTCCTGATAATGACATGTCAAACTGTTGGGCTGATATTATAAATGCGAGTTATTACAACATAAGCAAGCTGTTCATGTAATTATATATACACACTACGCATGCCATTTCCCTATATGGATATATATATATATATATATATATATATATATATATATATATATATATATATATATATATATATGAATTTTGGATACATGGAGAATAAAAATCATACATTTCCGAGAGCAAATAAGAATCAGAGTGCGACAGACATCCCTGAGAAACGAGCGTGCGCGGCAAGCAGAAGTCTTGGCAAAAGCAGTCGCAAAAGCACAGCGAAGGAACAAGAGACCGCGACCTACCCTAACCAACGGCGCCTCTGTCTTCTCCCAAGTCGTAGGTGTGCGAACGTCACCGTGCATGCTGGGGCATTGGCGGCGTGTTGTAAATGATAGACTGGTGTTAAATCATACTGATATGCGCTTAATAACGAGTGAAAAAAAAAAAAAAACATCAATGGCGAATCTACGAATCTAATCAGCAAATCAGTGCGCGGAAGAGTAAATCAAGGTTTGTAAACGCAAATTAAATGACATTCATTCACCCTCAGGAGTCAACGTGCTCCGTAGTCTGACAAGCAAGTGCCACAAAAATAATCCCATTGGCACCCCCCACTGGCACCCTCTGTCTGGCCCTGCTTCACCAAGGTTTAGCATAAACAGTCATGAGCTCACCTGAACCTCACTACGAGGCTGAATTCATGCGCCATCTTGCCATCGCGCACAGATCAGACGCACAAAAGGGGGGAAATAAAGGAAAAGAAAAGAAAAGAAGAGAAAAGAAAGGGGAAAGAAAAGAAAAGAAAAAGGAAAAGAAAAGGGGAAAGAAAAAAAAGAAAAGAAAAGAAAAAACGTTACCCCCTACCTGCAACCCCCCCCCCCCCACCAAAAAAAAAAAAAAAAAAAAATCCTCTTTCCGTCACCCGCCCCCCCTTCCCCCGCTCGCCTCCTCCGGCCAATAACCATAGTTAACAGCCCACGCCCCCCAAACCTGTGGTCCCGAAAAAAAAAAACCGTATAACGACGGACCTGCGACCTGCTCGGTCATGGGACATCAAACCCCAGCCCCGAGGAGGACGCGCCGGGAACATGTGCCGGGTAAGGACGTCGCTGTGTGTGTGTGTGTGTGTGTGATAGAAAAAAAAGAGAAAGAAAAGGGAAAAAAAAATGAAGAAAGAGAGAGAAGAAAAAGAGAGAGGAGGAGAGAGAGAGGAGAGAGAGAGAGGGGAGAGAAGAGAGGGGATAAAGGGGAGGAGAGAGAGAGGAGAGAAGAGAGGAGAAGAAGAAAAGGAGAAGAGGGAAAGAGAGAGAGAGAGAGAGGGAGAAGAGAGAAGAGAAGAGGAGAGAGAGAGGAGAGGGGAGGGGAAGGGAGAGAGAGAAGAAGAGAGAGAGAGAAGAGAGAGGGGGAGGGGGAAGAGGGGGGAGAAAGAGAAAAGAAAGAGGAGAAGAGAAGGAGAGAAGAGGAGAGAAAGAGGGAGGGAAGAGAGAAAGAGAGAAAGGAGAGGAGGAGAGAGAGAAAAGAGAGGAGAGAAGAGGGGAGAGAGAGAGAGAGGAGAGAGAGAGGAGAGAGAGGGGAGGATGGGAAAACGAGAGAGAACGAGAGAGGGGAGAGAGAGAGAGAGAGAAGAGAAGAGAGAGAAGAGAGAGAGGAAGAGAGAAGAAGAGAGAGAGAGAGGGGGGGGGGGGGGGGGGGGCGCTCCGGACCCAAGCGCCCCCCCCCAAACGGGATAAGTTAAAAGGGTTTCGGAAAAGCCTGATGTGGGACTAACCCCTCCCCCCCCACCTCTCCCCTCCTTCTAATCCCTTATTCTCCCTAAATCTCCCTCCTCTTCTCCCTTCTCCCCTCTTTCTAATCCCCTATTTTTCTTAAACCTCCTTCCTCTTCTCTCCTCTCCCCTCTTTCTAGCCTTTTTCCCCATTCCTCGAATTCTCCACTCCTCTCTCGGCTTCTCCTTCTTCCCTCTTCTTCCCCTCTCTCCTTAGTCCCCTTCCCTCTTTACTCTTCTACTCCCTCCCCCCCTCTCTTTCCCCTCTCTTCCCTCTCCTCCCCTCCTTACCCCCTCTCCCTCACCCATCTCTCCCTACATACTCCCTCCCCCCTCCCCCTCTTCCCCTTTCCTTCCTCTCTCTCTCCCTTCCCCTCTCTCCCCCTCACTTCTCCCTCCCTCTCTCTTCCCCTCCCTCCCCCTCTTCCCATCTCCCCTCTCTTTTCCCCTCCCTCCCCTCTCTTCCCCTCCCTCTCTCTCCCTTCCCCCTCTTCCCCTTCCTCCTCCCTCCTTTCCCCCGTCTTCCCCTTCCCCTCCCTCCGTTCCCCTCTCTTCCCCCTCACTTCTCCCTCCCTCTCTCTTCCCCTCCCTCCCCCTCTTCCCTCCCCCCCCCCCCCTCTCTTTCCCCCCCCCCCCCCTCTTCCCATCTCCCCTCTCTTTTCCCCCCCCTCCCCCCCTTCCCCTCCCTCTCTCCCCTTCCCCCTCCCCCCCTTCCCTCCTCCCCCCTTTTTCCCCTCACTTCTCCCTCCCTCTCTCTTCCCCTCCCTCCCCCTCCCCCAAAAGCGGCTTATGAGGCAATTAACAAGAAACGAGAAGATAAAACAATAGGGGGAGAGAACTGCGTGGAAGAAGGGTTTAAAGCACATACCCGGAAAAAATTACGAATATTTTAAGAAAGAGAGAAGAGGAGGAAAGACGAGAAATTAAATAGATAGAGGGTGGTAAGACGGAGAAAAAATAAATAAATAAATAAACAAATAAATATAAAATAAATAAATAAATATGAAATAGATAAATAAATAAACAAAAATAAATATAAATTAAATAAATAAATAAATAAATAAATATGAAATAGATAAATAAATAAACAAAAAAAAAATAAAAATAAAATAAAAAAATAAATAAAAAAATATGAAAAAGATAAATAAATAAACAAAAATAAATATAAATTAAATAAATAAATAAACAAAATAAATATAAATTAAATAAATAAATAAACAAATAAATAATAAAAAAAAATAAACAAATAAATATAAAATAAATAAATAAATAAATAAATCTCAGCTTGAGAGATTATTACGCTGATGGTGACAAAAGAGAAGGAAGAGAAATAGAGAATATGCAGACAAAAGAAGCCGTTAAAAAGAAGAAGAAGAAGAAGAAAAAAAAAAAAAACACGAGCGGTAACGCATAAAAGGACACAGGATTTAAAAAAATGCACACATATTAAGAAAAGACATGCTTACATATACATACCAGACACATGCACACACGCGCGTATGCGCGCACACACACACACACACACAAACACACAACACACACACACACACACAAACACACACACACACAAACACACACACAAACACACACACACACACACACACACACACACACACACAAACACACACACACACACAAACACACACACACACACAAACACACACAAACACACACACACACACACACACACACACATATTCCGTCCGAGGAAGGTGAAGGACCGAGGGATTGAGCTCAGGTTCCCATGGAAACCCCGTTCATGGCCAGGGAAGTCTACATTCCGACCTGTCACAAACACGCAAACACACATTCGGACGAGCGAGTGAGAGGATCACGAGCGTAAAATAATCGAACAATATATATAAATAAACCAGAAAATTAAATGAATACATAGCGATATGTAAGAAAAAAATAAGGAGTTTATCCCGACGTATCCTTTGGCACATCCTTGTACCCTTCAGGATAGTCTTGATTTAGGAATGGGATGTTGCATGCCCTTGCGCGGTAAGGCTGCGACGGGGCAGTCACGTGTTCGACGCACGGGCAGCGGCTTCGCTTTGTGGACCGGCGTTTAAGGAAAATAGTATGAATAATAATATAACAACGTGCAATAATATGAATAAAAATATAACAATGTGCGATAATATGAATAAAAATATAACAATGTGCAATAATATGAATAATAATATAACAATGTGCAAATAAACTGTTACAAGGCAGAAAAGGGATATAGAAATGGATGAAAGGAAATTATAATGAAGAAAAAATAGAATGTAATTAGTAAAAATACGTAAAAAATAAAAATCGATCGATAAGCACATACAGAAATATATTCCTCCATCAAAAAAAAGAAAGAAAATAAAGTAAAGACAAAGAAAAAGAAACGCACCCCCCCCAAAAAAAAAAAAAAAAAAACGAATGAGGAAAGTAAAAATAAAAATATTTTCAAAGTTATCGAAATCACCCCACCCCACCCAAAATAATAATAATAATAAAAAAAATACATAAATAAACAAATAAATATGAAAAATATAAAAATATTTAAATTAGATAGCAGCCCCGCCCTCTCAGCACTCGGCACCCCATAATCCAGACAGGAGGCGAGATGATGATAACGATGAATTGCTACGAGATACAAAAACTTGAAGGCGAGTATCAAGGTTGGTCGGCGAGGCAGCCTTTGACGTCAGAACCCCTAGGGTGCCCTGCTGGCCCTGCACGCTAGCCTGGGAGGGGGGAGGGGGCAGGGGGCTCGCTCCCGCTGCAGGCGAATAAAGTCGACAGATTGATAGATAGATGGACAGATCAAGAGGATGGGGAGGAAGGGAGAGAGCGCAAAAGTGAGAGTGGAAGAGAGAG
>NC_051402.1:46302084-46317084 GCF_015228065.2 Penaeus monodon | reverse complement strand
TGTCGAATCATTCTTTTATTCCATGCTCTTTTTTATTCTCGGGGGACTGATGTAAAACAATTAACATTTTTATTTCGAAACGGGCGACTGGGAATGTATTAGTAATCGTTAGTGTCATATGGTCCTTGGACTTCCCCTAAAAAAACGGGAAAAATAATTCGACTCAAAAAATAGCATAATCACGTGAAAAACTCACCAAAGCGTGTTCGTCTTTGACTGCGGGTGATCAAAAGGTTCTTGCAATATGAAGACCTAAATAAGTACATTTGAACCTTATTGCAGTTCGCCTTTGATGGATATCAAGCGTTAGTCTTGGACACGTGTCAAGTTGGCATTCGAGATGCGCCGGATCCTAGAATATCATTCTTGAATTCCTGAACTTTCGAAAGTCTTTTTGACCTTAATCTTAGATCATTAACTGACACACAGAAAACAGATCATGCGACATCGTAACCACTCAATAGATAACACACATTTATCAAAAATGTTTATGTTTTTTTTCTTTTACTCATGCAGAAGAAAACGTTGGGGGTAAAATACATCATATCGCCATCATCATGCAGGTAAAAAAAAAGTCTCATTTCCTTACAATCATCGACAAAGACACATATAAGGATGGGAAAAAAGGTAACAATAATTCACACGATTCTCCGTTCAGATTGCAGCCATGCTCAGGGTATACAGCAACCGAGCTCCATTCCTCCCTGTCCTTGGTAATCACCATCCACGGGGAGCGAGGGCCACCAAGGGCGCTATGCTGGGAGGTCGTACCCGTGGAGACCATGGAAAGCTTCCTCTAAACCAAGCTCCACCTAATGCACGTGGTTACATGAAAAGCCTTAGGACAGCGAGGGCGACACAGAGAGGGGGGGGGTTGAGGGAGGAGGGAGGGGAAGGGGGGGGGAGGCGGAGGGGCAGCACATGAACACATGAAGAGAATCCTGACCTCCTACAACGCGCCGAGTCTCCGTGTCGGGCGTCAACATGACTGGGTATCTCTGGAGTCGCTGCAGGGTGGTGGTGTAGATATGGCCTGCACGGGGGGAAGAGGGCCAGGGGAGGGGCGAGGGGGGGTAGTAAGAGAGGAGGTAGGAGGAAGGAAGAAGCGGGGGAGGTGGGCAGCGAGGGGGAAGAGGGTATGGACAGTGGAAAGGAGGTGAAAAGAGGGGAGGAAGGGGCAAGGGGAGGGGAAGGGAGAGAAAATAACTTAATGAACTCGTCTCGACTGAACAACTATGACAGGTTACACATTATATAATATTCAAGAAGAGTATAGAAATATCACAACAGGATCTGAAATGAAATACCCTCATCTTTTTAACCACTGAGGAAATACCATTTTTTTTTAAGCCTCTCCTACCCACCCGTCCTCTTCTTCTTCTTCTTCTCCATCCTCCTCTTCCTCCGTTCTTACATTATTCCTAATCCTGACGAATCATCTCGAGGTTTCCCCCTGATCGCCTGGCTGCATGTCATCCAAAAATTACTCACCATTTCAATCCAACGTCCGTAATTGGATGCCATTAACCCTCCCTTCCCTTCATGCCCCGCGGGATCATCCTCGTAAAGACAATATTATCTAATCATGAAGAAGTGGGAGGGTGAATTTCAGGCCAATTGCAGCACTAATAATAATTTGCAATTGCAAAACACCACAAGCCACTAACAAGTTCACATATATCGTGTCTTTAATATCGCTGATAATAAATGCACATCACACATTTTTACTGATATCCTGTTTGTTGCTAGAACTGGAGTTAACTCTCATTATGAATACCCCCACTGATTGTCTAGGAAAACATAGTGTGTGAGTATTAATCCTGTAATGTAATTAATCATTATTTTGTGAAACCAACTTCACTCGTCAAAAATACAGACCATCGCATCTCTCTTACAGTCTTTATGCAAGAATTTTTAGCGAAAAAATAAATAATGCCTGTACCTGTCACGCTGCGTTTTCACATTCCCTATGATTTTATTTTTCGTCTAATCGACCACACATACTCCCCATACATCTATTAGTATTAGCAACTGCAAGGATTAAATAATGACAAATCCATGCACTCATCTGTCGCAACATTCATGTCTTTATTCGCTCTCATATGATTTCAGTGTTGTGGCAAAATCGAGATGTGAAGTCTTTTGATTGCATGTCATATCGCACTAGGCAACATTTTATTCCTTCAAGTTTATTGGAAATCATGGCAATCAATTTTACAGCATAACACAAACTGCACAAAACAGCATTCCAGGCAGACAGGTCTAAACCTAAGATATGAACATCACAAAAATATATATTTCTAATTCCTTCCTGGCCTATTCCGATTTCTCATTTCAAAGACTCTGATTATAATTTACACTTATCTGCACTCACATACAAAGACGCACACATGCATGTTCTATTTTTACCTGTGAGGAAATTATTCACGACGATGTATCCGGCACTGCGCTATTCCGACTGCTAATAGTCGTGTTCACTCCATACCCCAAAAGTCCGAACAAAGACAAGAGAGTTCAGCAGACGAGCGAGAACGACCACGACTGGAATCCCAACCACGATGACTGCAACACTCGTTGGAAGACGGAGAGCACGCGCGGTCGAGGGGGGAGGGGGTCGCATTCAACACTGGCACAGCAAGGCAATCGCGGATGGCGCTAACGGTACAAACACTCCGTGACAAACAAATGTATATGGACCCACACTGTTATGACAACAGCGACAGATCAGAATTTAAATGTGAGCCAAATATTTCGAAATGTAAAGATACCAAATGACAACGCAGATTAACATCTATAGATCTATCACTGTTGAGACAGCTACGGATAAAGGAATGTGTGGGTGACAGGCCGACGCATTTATATCTACTACGAAACAGGGTTAAATTCAAACAAAACAAATCTCTCCACACACATCGGACAGTAGTATAGTGAGTCTGATCCATTCACGTTGTAAAGCCTATTGCCACTCTAATCTATCTGCTCACTGCACGTGCTGGCATGCTGCTGGCCCTGGTAAGTGCTGTCCACCTAAGTAAGTCTCACTCGACACACAGCCCCGCCTCCGAGCTGCCGTGATGGGTCAGCGCCCTCCAAAACGCACTCGACATGGGCAGAAATATTTACTAGGATGGCTTGGCTTCACTTGATGCTACTGCCCGCACGTACTGCACGCGAGCCTCAGTATTCTAACCTCCCTCCGTATGCCTTGTCCCATGAGCCAGACACTATATAAAGTGTCTCCGGACTTGTTTGTGTGTGTGTGTGTGTGTGTGTGTGTGTATGTATGTGTGTGTGTGTGTGTGTGTGTGTTTGTGTGCGTGCGTGTGCGTGCGTGTGTGTGTGTGTGTGTGTGTGTGTGTGTGTGTGTGTGTGTGTGTGTGTGTGTGAATGAATCTGTGAGTTAATTTTCAACATCACATTAAATCCTTTTGTACTTCTGTCTCCCATCCCAAAATAATAATAATAATAAAAATACTGTAAATAAGCAAAACACAATATCGTCAACATTACACTTATAATTATTTCCTGCCTTCAGGGTCAGCGGAAAAGTAATCACACTGAATATTTGTAATGATTCGGTGGGGATAAGACGGAGAACTGATTAGGCTAGACAAATCTGGGATCCGGGCCTTGTGCATCCTTCCGTGTGTGTGCGTCTGTGTGTGTGTGTGTGTGTGTGTGTGTGTGTGTGTGTGTGTGTGTGTGTGTGTGTGTGTGTGGTGTGTGTGTGTGTGTGTGTGTGTGTGAACTAAAGTAAGCAGGTGAGCACACACACTTATACATACATACATACAATCACATACGCATGCACACACGCGCACACACACACACACACACACACACACACACACACACACACACACACACACACACACACACACACACACACACACACACACACACACAAACACAAACACACGCACCACATCCTGTAATCTCTATACCAGCAATGAAACGAAACGCATCTTCCAACACACTACCCCTTTTCCTCTCCATAATCCATACGAGTTACACAAGAAAATGGGAAATAAAAGGTGGAAAGGGGGTGGGGGGGAGAGGAGGCGAGGAAAGACTCCGATATGGATTAGCAGCCGCCTCCATGTAGCAATCAGGGCATCAAACATTAATATTTTCCACGTGAGGATGTGTGTCGTTTCCTTCCCACGATCAGGCTGAGCGGCGCGGGCTGTTTCGTTGTTATTTCTATTTGTATTATTGTTATTATTATTGTTATTATTGTTATTTTATCCTTATTATTATCATTATTATATTTATTATTATCATCATATTAATTATTATCATATCTATTATCATTATCATACTTATTATTATCGTTATCATTATTGTTATTATTACCAATACTATTATCATAATTATTTATTGACGAAGAAACAACCAAACCAGGCGTCCATTAACGACTCTTTCTTCCATGATGTCCGAATATCTCATTATGGAAATGGGAGGCGAGAGGGTAAAGGAAGAGACAGAAAGGTGACTAAATAACGTCTCTGGGTTATTGCCTTCACGCAATATTCTGTTTGCTTACTTGTCTCATGTTTGCTGTTGTATCGGATCGTTTGTTGGTTTGCTTTGCGCGCGTGAGTTTGTGTGTATGAGCTTAGTGTGTGTATGTACGTGTGAACATGTACCTAATGATATGCCCACATATGAGTGATACGGGAGATCGGATGAAACACACATACACACACGCACACACACACACACACACACACACACACACACACACATACACACACACACACACTCACTCACTCATTCACCCATTCACTCACTCACTCACTCACACACACACACACACACACACACACACACACACACACACACGCACGCACACACACCTTTCAAACTAACCACAGCTGACGCCAACACGGACATATCCACACCAAAGGTCACGTCCAGGTCTTACCCACCGCCGGATGCGAACGCTGCCGAACCCGACCTCGCTTATGGCTTTCTAATAAAACATCATCACAAAACGTATCCTAGAAGCGGAAACCAACTTCATGCTTCAGGCGGGGCGCAAACATTTTCGATAATGGATCTCCGTTTGGCAACCTCGTTTTCGTGAGACGGGGCGCGGCGAGTTGTAGTTAAACCTGGTACATTATGGATTGGATTTCCGAATCAAAAGTGTATCTGGCGTCGCGATAAGAAGGAAAAAAAACGTGGTTGTGGCATTCCGATGTTATTCTGAGAGAAAGGGATACTTACGTTATAGGTTTTGGTAAAAATCGGTATATTTAGCCATTGAATAGATATAGGATGTAGGTACCTTGGGTTTGGTGGTGAAATGGTGGCTATTTTTAAGTGAAGTTTATTTTTAGTAGATGTTATAGGTATCGATATTGATATTGGTAAAATTAGATATATTTAGCGATTAAATGGATATGGGATATAAGTACCTTGTACTTGGGGGCGAACGCTAAATGGTGGTTTTTAGGTGCGTGTGTTTTATTTAACAGACAACAGAAAAAAAAGAAAAGAAAATAAAAAAAATAAAAAACATCGTGACCTAAAAATGCCACGATTGACGTCATTGCAAAGGAAGCCCATTACACTAAAGCCTCTCAGTTGAAAACGTTCAAAATATCATGATCCGTTTTTTGTCAAATGAATTTCGTTTTTTTTTTTCAACTCAACAATCCTATAATTAACGGCATGAAAATTGCATAATTTTTTCCACCTTTTTACATCAACTACGAATAGTCGGTCAATTTCACTGAATTTGCATACGTAAAAATGTCAGTTTAGGATCTCGACAGAATGAAGATGCAAAGGGAGAGAGAAATACTATAAAGAGAAAACAGGAAAAAGAGAAGAAAATATATGAGTAATAAGTAAGGATTAATAAGTAATAAATACGATTTAAAAGGAAACGAGGCCATACATTTTGGAAAGGAAAGACAGAAAAAGCATGAAAAAAATGCGAATAATAAGAGATAAAAAAAAAAACAAAAACAAGAACAGTAGGGATAAAGATAATACGAAAGTGGTTATGAGACTGTAAATCATGAGAGAGAGGGAGATAAAGAAGGATAAAAAAACAAGTACTAGATAAAAACAAATGTGTAAGAGATCACATAAGGGATCACAGAGTAGGAAGTGTCACATGTCTAGTCTATGTCACCAGTGGTGGACACGTGATGTAGATATACATATATGTATAGACACACACACACGCACACGAACACATGCACACACACACACGCACGCAAACATATATACGTACTTTATATCTATAGGCATGTATGTGTGTGCGTATCTGTGTGAGTGTGTGTGTATCTGCACACACACACACACACACACACACACACACACACACACACACACACACACACACACACATATAATACATATGCGTGTATGTGTACGTAACTTTGGTATTGGAATTCAGAGACAATCAACAATATTATTATTTTCTTCTTTTCTCCCATGCATGACATCATCATTCTAAAATAATGTCTCCGTTACGGGCCACATCAGGTGTCGATAACATTATTATTTTCTCGAAATTGGCATTCTCTCACAAGAACGCTGCGCCACAAAGATCAATACCCAAGCTAGCCGTGTTATCTGGCGTGAACCGGAATATCATCGGGAGAACATAAAAAAAACGTTCCCTTGAGATGGGATATGTAAACGCGTGCCTTTGAAGAGGGTACGTGCAGCATCGCTAGAATTACGTACGTATATCCGGTAATAGGTTTACATAATGTAGTGTGTAGGGTTTATGCCTGAACACAAAGAGATACACACTGCTAACTTTCGATCCTCCATAACTTTCCGACCAAAGTCAATAACTTAAAAAAACACACACGGAAGGCGAATTCCTTATAATTTCTCCCAATCCTGCACTTACGTCACAGATTAGATAATCAATGCTGAAAGAATATGCAGATAAATCACTTACAATTACAGTTATAATGTGGATGTTCACGGCAATCACGTTTCTTAAGAGCAAGACAACCGAATCACAGTCTCCGCGCACACACACATACACAAAAAGAAGTCACAGAACTCATAAACAATATTCACAACACTTGCTGACACACGTTTAGCGGTTCAAACCCACAGCGCCGCCACCACAGATCTGCCGACGACGCCCGCGGGGTAGCTGATGAAGTAACACGTTCGCGCCAACTCTCCGCCCTTGACGCAGACTACTGGGTATATATTTATAATCTTACTGAATATACCTCATGCATCATGCAACCTTGCCCTGCATATGTAGCTGACTGAATCCTCTAAATTGTTTTTAGGTAAATGCTTATTTACTGTCCTTGCGAGATGTCGACATCAGCTGTAACGTCGCATAATAAATATAGGATTTAGGAGCTAATTGCAAGCCGTTCCTTCATAAATCGAATTCAATTTTACCTTTAAACCTGACAGTGCTTAGTCCCCCCAAACCCGGCCGATCATTCATCAGAACTTCTCAGATTTTCCGATGAGACACAAACAGGTGCCGTCCCACTCTTTTAAGAAGTTATTTTCCAAGGACTCTCGACTTTCAGCTCAGTTCATAGAGCTTGACAGAAGGCATCGCCCTCGTCTCAGGATCTAACATTCAGGATTTAAAAGCGACTTCCCTCTTCTTAACCTCTTCTCCCCTTGTCCCACGTTCCTCAGAAGTTTTGGGTATAAAAACTTCATTTCAGGCTGCGGTTGCGTCAGCTATAAAGTTACCGCAATTCTGCCCACGTTTTCCTCCTTGACTTTCAAATCAATACTTTTTTAGATGTAACCGCATAACAGACGAAAACTTCCATCATTCCACAGGGAAAGTTTACTCCGAGTTTGATAAACAAATAACCTGAGTTGGAAAAAAAAGCAACACGAATAAGCAAATACAAGTTCTCTTATAAAAAAAAAAAAAAATCTACCGTCTAACTTATTCATCCTTCGCTCACGAGACGAAACAGATTTACAGCAGCGCTTGCCAGTTTATTGCACTCGCTCAGTAACGCAGAATAAACCAGTAACGGCAGGCACCGTGAGCGGGGGGGGGGGGGGGGGGGCGGAAACGTCTTTCTAGGTCCGATCTTTTTTTTTTTACTTTATTTTGTTGAACTTTTCTCGTCCTCTGTTTTGCTTACACACGAACACACACACACACACACACACACACACAAACCCATGATGATAATGATGGTAGTGATGATGACTATAATAATGACGCTAGTGATGGTGATAATAATGATGATAATAGTGATGATGATGATGCTAGTGATGATGATAATGATGCTAGTGATGATGATGCGAATGATAGTGATGATGATACTAATAATGATACCAGTGATGAAGATGATAATGATGCTAGTGATGATGGTGATAGTGATGATGATGACAGTGATGATGACGATGATAGTGATGATAATGATACTAGAGATGATGATGATACTAATAATACTGATAATAATAATGATGCTAACAATAGTTATAATCGTAATATTCATGACATCAATGATAATAACAACAACAATGACCAAAATAACATACAAACATGATGACAACCAAAAATATGTAAATGAAGCTCATTATTACGAAAATGATAATTAAAGTTGGTGATAAAGATGATAGAGAGGATGTAAATGGTGATGATAAAACTAATGATGATGGGATACCAAAAGTGATGAATAAAACAACAGTATAATAATAATAACAATAATAATAATGATAAAATAATGATAATAATAACAATGATGATGTTGGTAATAACAATAATGATGATGACGATAATGATGATGATGATGATGATGATGATGATGATGATGATGATGATGATGATGATAATGACAATAATAATAATAATAATAATAATAATAACAATAATAATAATAATAATAATAATAATAATAATAATAATAATAATGATGATGATAATAATAATAATAACAGCAATAATAAAAATAATAATAATTATAACAGCCAGAAAGAGAGAGAGGGAGACATAGAGAGAGAGAGAGAGAGAGAGAGAGAGAGAGAGAGAGAGAGAGAGAGAGAGAGAGAGAGAGAGAGAGAGAGAGAGAGAGAGAGAAAGAGAGAGAGAGAGAGAGAGAGAGAGAGAGATAAAGAGATAAAGAGAGAGCGATGAGACAGCCGAGAAGAGAGGGAGAAAAGAGAGAGAGGAGAGGGAATCGAAAATAATCAAGAACGAGACTGAACACAAATATTCGTTTGTAGAAGGAAATAAGAGTAAAAATAACTCGATGTAACATTTCTAACCCAATTAGCAGCTCACACCTGGGGCCTTGATAATGAACTAGAATCACATAAATACACCTTTAGATGAATGGCACAGGTATATGCAGGGATATTTCTATTAAACAATAATTATCTTTACAGTTAATTCTCATTCTCTCTCTCTCTCTCTCTCTCTCTTTTTCAATCTCTCTCTCTCTCTTTCTCTCTCTCTCTCTCTCTCTCTCTCTCTCTCTCTCTCTCTCTCTCTCTCTCTCTCTCTCTCTCTCTCCCCTGCATAAAGCTAATATCAAGGAAAAAAAATTGATTAACGTCTTCACACTTAATACAATATATGTGAAGACAAAGCCATTCTTGTTGAATTCGAGCAACTAAAAATATCAAAAGAATTACGAGATACTTATGGCAAAGACGGTGGCAAGAAAGGCTTACGTCACCACACATTATAAATTCCCAACAACATTTGGCTTGCGAACCCAGTTTAAAGAAAATATCAACGATGAGGAAAAAAATGAATAAATAAATGAATCTCCCTAATCCGAACAAAAATACAACAATAACCTCAGATAATCTTTTTTTCCTATTTGTTGTAAAGAACAGCAATTAACCTCCATGAAGCAAAGACGTTGTAGGGAAAAGTGGGCCTTCACTCACTGGGCCATAAAGCGTGAATCCGGAAGTGTGTGTATGCGTGTGTGCATGCGTGTCCTGCCGTGGAATTTAATCGTGTTACTGCTTCTCCGTCTTGTATAGAGGATTGGATTTTGTATAGACCGTATGGAGGATCGGATACTGCATAGGCGTATGGAGGATTGGCTATTGTCTATGGAGGATTAGATATCGTATAGACTGTATGGAGGATTAGATATTGTCTATGGAGGATTGGCTATTGCATAAGCCGTAGGGAGGATTAGATGCTGTCGTGCGAGTGTGTTAGAAATGGACAAAGGGTAAGTGTGAAAGTGTGAATGAAGGGGGATAGGTATGTAGAATGGGAGAGGGAAGGAGAAAAGAAGGTGGAGGCAGATTGATATTTAATCTTGAAAAATCTATTTGACATAACATTCGGTCACACCCTCGCATACGGAACGGAAATGAAACACAAACTCGCACACACGCATTTATATGAGAGAGAGAGAGAGAGAGAGAGAGAAAGAGGAAGAAAGATAGATAGATAGAGAGAGACAGAGATAGAGATAGAGAGAGACAGAGAGAGAGAGAGAGAGAGAGAGAGAGAGAGAGAGAGAGAGAGAGAGAGAGAGAGAGAGAGAGAGAGAGAGAGAGAGAGAGGGGGGGGGGGAGAAGATATATATATATATATATATATATATATATATATATATATATATATATATATATATATATATATATATATAGAGAGAGAGAGAGAGAGAGAGAGAGAGAGAGAGAGAGAGGGAGAGAGAGAGAAATTCCGTACATAAAGAGAGTAATATATGTTTGCACCTTCACTGCCATGGAGTCTTCTTCGCCAGAGTGAGGCTGGGTATTGGAATGCAAGGAACACATGGCAATTGATTTTGATATTTTACATGTATATTCAGAATTGGCTGCTGCACCTGACTACCAGAGTGGTGAGCAAAAAACGACAGTAAATTATTAATATTTATTTTCACAAAGTCTAAAAAATTATGTGAGTTTTGAAATTATTGCTTTTATGTTACACATATACGTGTTGCCTTTTGTGTGTGAGGAGAGAGAGAGAGAGAGAGAGAGAGAGAGAGAGAGAGAGAGAGAGAGAGAGAGAGAGAGAGAGAGAGAGAGAGCGAGAGAGCAGGAGTAGAGAAAATTGAAACAGACGAAGCAAAGGGAGAAGAGCAGGAGATACGAGGAAAAAGGGTGGCAAGCGAGGTAATTAATGAACCACGTTTAAATCACCATCCATCACTCTTAATGGCTCTCAAGAACGCTCCATAATCATGCAGAACCTCTTGAGCTTTTAATTCCATTCGAAGGGCAAGTTCCCAACATGCACACTAGTAAACAAGCCGCATGATACTATTGACTCAGGCTCACCCGTGCTTGATATGCGCTAACCTGTGCATGACATGAATGAAGTAGAGCATGAACTGGAAGGTGTCAGAGCACAAAAGCACAATTGTATGTCAGATATCATGACAGGGAATTACTGTAGTGAGGAGTATGTCTCAATCTTTTTTCGTTCTTGACTGCAGCGACAGAAAAATGGTTGACATTTAGTCTGCAGGCTGTGTCATGAAAGTTAATGTTTGCCAAATGCAACTAATGTTTTCGCCTTCAAACATTTTGTGAATAGCAACATGCCTGTTAGTATAATCATTTAAATGTATTCATGCATTCATGCATACATACTTAAACACACACACACATGCACACACACACACAAACACACACACACACACACACACACTTGTGTGTGTATGTAGGTTTGTGTATGTATGTGTGTGTATGTGTGTGTATGTGTGTGTGTATGCGTGTGTGTATGCGTGTGTGCATGCGTGTGTGTATGTGTATGTGCGTATATGCGTGCGTGTGTGTGTTTATGTATGTGTGTGTGTGTGTGTGTGTGTGTGTGTGTGTGTGTGTGTGTGTGTGTGTGTGTGTGTGTGTGTGTGTGTGTGTGTGTGTGTGTGTGGGTGTGTGTGTGTGTGTGTGTGTAAGTATGTATGCATGTATGTATATATATAATATATATATATATATATATATATATATATATAATGTGTGTATGTACATGTATGTAAGTATGCATGTATATATATACGTATGTATGTGTATATATAAGTGTGTATGCATGTATATATAAATATATATATACATATATATATATATATATATATATATATATATATATATATATATATATATATGTACATATAAACATATAAATAAACAAATAAATAAATGTGTATATATATGTGTGTGTATGTGTGTGGGGTGTATATATATTATATATATATATATATATACATATATATATATATATATATATACATATATATATATATACACACACATATATATATATATATATATATATATATATATATATATAATGTATGTATGTATATTTTATATATACATATATAAAACACACACACACACCTAGAACCGTCAAGAGACATGATCCGCCACCGCCGCCCGACGGCCGCCCCCGCCAAACGTTCGCGCCGTCGGCCGGCAACAAAAAGCTCCGCCGCCGAGCCCGTTACCGCCAGACGGCCGCTTGCTTGCACAACAACGCAACAAAGAGCGGAAAGTGGATCAAGAAGAGGAAGAAAGAGGGAGCAAGAGTTGTTTATTTGCCCCTTTTTTTTAGTCTTTCATTCCGCATATCTCGGCTGAAACAGATTTCCTTGGGAGAGGCGTTCCCACGGCCGGTGCAGGGGAGAGGGTAGAGTGAGGGGAGGAGTGGGGGTGGGGGGGGGAGGGGGAAACGTGACGCGGAGGAAAATGTCAGGGTTGGTGACTTTGTTTTAATGACAGTGATACCTTTAGGAAACTGCATAGAAGGTAATCTGTGAGAATGAAGAGCATCATATAGCAAACGCTACGATTCAATGCGGTATTGCCAAAATTAAACCCAAATTGAAAATAAACGAAAACATTAATATTCATGAAAAAATAACTAACTAAAATAAATTATACAGCAGAAAAAAAAACTACCAAAAAAAATTCTACATCAAAAATAGTCATTCCCCCACCAAAATGTACTGCTTGATGTGTGGACGGAATGATGTGTCAAGAGAGAAGGGGCGAGCATGGCGATGGCGACATACGGACGGACGTAAAAAGAACGTAGAAGAACGCGCAGGATACTACGGGGAGAAAGGGAATCTTAACCCACAAAAAAGTGAAATATGCTGAGCTATTCCTTGCGTCACGTGATTTTCCTCTGAAGCAATGCCAACCCCCTATGGTAAAGCACCCAACCGTGCAAAATGCTGGCAAGAAGGAACCGATGTTGTGCACTAATTGCGGCGAGGGGAAAGGTAAAGCATTCGCCCGTATTTTCGAGCGTACTTACATATATATATATATATATATATATATATATATATATATATATATATATATATATATATATATATATATATATACACACACACACACACACACACACATATATATATATATATATATATATATAAAGTGCTTGCAGATATTTGTGTGCCTGCGCGCGCTTGACAACACTCGCGTATCAGTACCACTCTACATATTTTTTTTCCTTTATCATCAATATTCTCAATTACCGTCCCTCTTTTCTGCCTTGTTCGTTTATCGCTTTCTATCTGTCCCCTCCCTTAACCTCTCCCTCCTCCGTCACTCCACTCTCTTCCTCAATTTTGAGAGCCACTCGAGACTGCACGTGTGATCTTGGGTCGTCTCCAGAGATCATAAGAGCCAGGGTCAAGGGTAGCAGTACACGTGACCCTGACCCGATGTGACAAGCTATGAACAGGGTGTGTAAACGCTTGCTCTTCTAAGGAATTGCTATTAGCAGTATTGTTACCGAGAAATTGACAAATGAATAATTGATTCAGCGGATACGCAATAACACGCATAGTCACTGAATAACAAAATATATACTCACAAATACACATCCGCCCCACAATACACACAAAGAAACGCACAAATTCACTCGGTCTGTCCCTTACACGCACGCAAAAAGAAAAAAAACGCACACGAGCGAGCACGCACTCTCAAATCCTTCCTCGTGGAAAAACAATCCACATTAATTGCACGAAAAACATGACGGGGACTGAGAGAGACCGCGCGTCCTTCATCCTCCTCGCAAGTCTTCACAAAACAAATGATGTCCCTTTGTCTCTCTCCCTTTCCCCCTCGCTCTCCCTTCAAGGATGTTGGGAACATTAAGACTTAGGAATCAAGGCATGACTCCAAAGACAAAAGCAACGGTCTGCAAACATCCTGTAGGATCCCTTGGAGAGTCAGTTAAGAAAGAGAGCGTTTCCTTAGATACGTAGGAGTAATATATACGGAGTGTAATGTATTCGAGGACATGGCTTTGGGTTAAATACAAAATAAATAAAAGAATTAAAGAAAGAAATAAAGGAAGAAAAAGAAAAAAAGTGATTTCCCAGAACCAAAATAATTCGGCAAAAAATATCAGATGGCAAAATGTGATTAGGCTGCGAGGAAAACTTTTCAATTACACGGGAAAAAAAGAGGAAAGAGAATACAGTATCAGGATCATCATATAGGCCTAACTACAAGCGAAATCATCACCTTTATGCGCCTCCAAATTATCTCTCCTCACCCCGCCCCAAACATATCCCGACCTGTCCTTGGCCGCAAAGATAAACTAGGCGAACTGGGTCACACTGGGAGTTGAGATGAGTTTCCCCTCTCGAGGCAATTTCCCCCCCAATTTTTTTTTCTTTTTTTGTATACCCTTATCAGAAAATGGGTCAGTATGCCGGACCGGGATTTCCAGGAGTCAGCTGTTATTGGCTGTCGTAGATCCCCATGAAAATAGTCGATAGACTGGCCGACGCCTGTGGGTATACGGTCTGGGTTTAGTCCGGCGTGGGCGGATGTCGCGAAAGGGGGGATTTGCGCTCCAGTTTCCGGCCATCTCGCCGAAACTCAGGTCACGATCCCGCCCACTTTCTAAACCTTTGTTTCACTGTGGTCCTCGTAACTTTCTTGTGATGACATATAAACATATTTTGATAACGGTGTCGCCCGGCTCCATATTTTGAGAAAGCTTCATGCATACGAAATGCTAAACGTCGCTACGTGATCCACTTTTACCGA
>NC_051402.1:46274584-46287084 GCF_015228065.2 Penaeus monodon | reverse complement strand
AATAGCATTACTATTACAAAAGACTTCCTTTTTACTATTGCTGCTTATGTGTTGCATAATAATTTGTATTACTATAATTATAATTAAAACTGTTAATGTCATTATCATTATCAACATCATTACCACCACCGACATCATTATTATCCTTTCTATCATCATTATTACTAATTGAATCATCATTATAACCATTACGATTACTATCATTATCACCACAATAACAATAATAAATATGTTAAATATGATTATCATTATCAGAACCACAAATTTTCATCATCGTCATTTTTATCAAACTATAACCATAAAGACCAAAGTGTGTGTGTGTGTGTGTGTGTGTGTGTGTGTGTGTGTGTGTGTGTGTGTGTGTGTGTGTGTGTGTGTGTGTGTGTGTGTGTGTGTGTGTGTGTGTGTGTGTGTGTGTGTGTGTGTGTGTGTGTGTGTGTGTGTGTGTGTGTGTGTGTGTGTGTACTTAATGTGTGGTTATAAAAACGTGCACTTATATGTACGTAGTACGTCTGTTTGCCTGTCCGTCTGTCCGTCTGTCTGTCTGTCTGTCTGTCTGTCTGTCTGTCTGTCTGTCTGTCTGTCATTCTGTCTGTCATTCTGTCTGTCTATCTGTCCGTCCGTCCGTCCGTCTCGAAAGTAACAAACCAAGTGAGCAAAATACAAGACATACGCCCCGCTGTATCACCAAGAGGAGGGATGCCCTTCGTCTCCCCTCTCTCTCCCTCTCCCTCTCCTCTCTTCACCCACCTCCCTCTCCCTCTCCCTTTCCTTCTCCCTCTCCCTCCACCCCTCTCCATCTGCTCCCCCCTCCCACTCTCCCTCTCCCTCTCTCCCCCTCCCACACTCCCTCTCCCTCTTACCCCCTTCCCCCTCCCCCCCGCCGTCACCCGCACCCCAGCCCCAGCCAGGATGCTCTAATCCTGCAACACAGTCATGCTCCGCTCCCGGTGCAGGATCCAGACCGGCCTGCGTTTCCCAATTGTGTTTGCATTTGCTCAGAAATGACCGCCAGAAACGCAATTATACTCACTCCATAATCATCTCTGACCTAATTAGGCAGCCACTTACCTGAAAAGAAAGAAAGAAATCTGATTAAGGAAAAAAAATCATTTTAAAAGCATGGAATTTGTGATGGAGTAGATTTGGCGAACAGAAGAGAAGGAGAAAGGTATATATATATATATATATATATATATATATATATATATATATATATATATATATATGTGTGTGTGTGTGTGTGTGTGTGTGTGTGTGTGTGTGTGTGTGTGTGTGCATGTGTATGTGTATGTGTATGTGTATGTGTATGTGTATGTGTATGTGTATGTGTATGTGTATATGTGTATGTGTGGTGTTTCCGAGCGGTCGTAGGCTTTACTTATTTTTTATCTAATATTTAACATTCCACAATTAAATGGTAAACTGCCACCACTGACCTTTGAGGAGTGTCAGGTCTCCAATACTTGGGATTAATTAATATCAAGAGGAAAACTGAAAGATTGTTTTCACTTCATTATTTATTGACTTATTTAATATTGCCTTAATCTTGGGTTCTAGAATTTTCTAAGTTAAAACTTGGGAGATCCGTACAATAATTGTTCGAGTAACTCACCGGGTAACAGGTTCAGATGCACCTAGTGTGGGGTCTGCTCTGAGACTGACGACTTTTCGTCACACATTTTGTCGCTCAGCCTGGCTCTCATATCTTTCTCTTCTTTTCATTGGTTCTTTTTCCATACACATTTCTTCATTGGTTATTTCTTGTCCAATGACCATATTCCTATGGTTAAGACACGCCTACACTAACAACAGTACTCTGTTGTCCACGTTTTCCACGTTTTCCCACGTCTGATCCTGAGCCAGGTCAAAAGCTATAACTCTTGTCCACTTCGACCGATAGGTCATTGGGGTGCGAAACCACATACAAACAAAGGTTAGGTCTACTCGCCATGTGGTGTATATCTGGGTAAGACTCTCTTGGGTTACTTCACTTGTTTCAATATTTCACTTGTTAAGGGATACCCCAGGCGTTACACCACAGACCCCCTTCTTCACAGTTCGTCGATCATGCCCCCAGCATAGCCAGTGCGAAAGACATGAAGCGAACCTAACAGTGCAGTCCAGAACAATGCGTTATAGGCAACCTCACTGCCCGCTTGCCAATAAGACCTTAGATGTGGCTAGCACCAAAAGCCTGAAAGACAAGGACACCACACTAGCTGCAGTACTGCGATTTGTGAAAATTGTAGGCTTACATGTAGTAAATGCCTCATATCTTCACTTTTTTTTTTTTTTTTTTTTTTTTTTTTTTTTTTTATTATTATTATTAGAGGGGTAGGCGTAACAGGGTCACACAAATCAGATGCGTCCATCTGACTGGCTCCCTTAATGCAGATGCGTCCATCTGACTGTTTCCTCTTACCCTCAGGGGTCGATACTACTCACGAACCTCCTTGGAAATGAAAAATGAGGAAACCCTCTACTTTCATAGAGTTTATGAATGGCTGTAAAATTGGCATGGAGACCCATAGTAGTAATAAATTAGGAATTCTCCAGCATCAGCACATTCTATTTTTATAGTGCTCAAGAATGGCTGAAAAAAAAATTGGCATGGAGAACCATATAGGAAATCTCCAGCATCAGCACATTCTACTTTTATATTATGCTCAATTTATCTCAGAGTGGCTGGTAAATTGGGAATAGGAACATCCAATAGTTCGTTTAGTACATAGTTAGCTAGTTCCTTCCTGCTTCAGCTCACTCCACATTGAATTATACTCATTAACCAGGTTATTTCCCCTTTGTTCTAGTGACTTTGGGTGGTAGAAAATTTGGACCGGAGATTGTAGGCGGGCCCACCTGACAAGTCTCCCCTCACCTCAAAGTCCATATCACTTTCCTTGTCAGAACCTAGGGATTGGGAAGAAGGCATCTCTTCCTCACTGTCACTATTAATTTGATCATGAACTGGGTATGCTCTCCTCACGTTTTTACTCTCGTGAGATGACATGCATCCTTCTATTTTAATTCTATCAGTGTGCACTAATAATTCACGACCAGACCGAATGCTTTTTAGCCTGTAGACAATATCACTAACTTTGGCTACTACACGGTAAGGTCCCTCAAACAAAGGTTGTAATTTCTTAGACAATCCTGCCTTGGGCTGAGAAGTTATATACACACGTGACCCAACTTCTATATCTTTCACCCGGGATCGTGACTGGTATCTTTCACGGTCAACTGCACCTTTCTCTAAGTACAGCTGGCACCGATTATAGACTTTGTTTGCAATAACAGAAGTCTTACGTCTCAGGTCCTCTACATTGTACCATGGACCATTATCATGAAAGAATTTTAAATAAGGTATTGAGGGATCCTTGTTGTACATAAGGAAGTGAGGAGAATCATGGATTGTCCTATGATATGCAGAATTGTATGCAAATACAGCTAAAGGGAGCAGTGTATCCCATTCTTTAGGGTTGTCATAAGTCATACTCCTCAATTTTGCATTATGGTCCCATTTACACGCTCCCCAACCCATTACTTGATGGATGGAATGGAGTTGTAGTGTGTCTATTTATCTGCAACAACCCACAAATGTCTTAAAAACTTCATTTATAAATTCTCCTCCACCATCTGTTATTACATGTTTTGGAACGCCATGGATGCTGACAACATGTGTTATAAAAGCTTGGGCTACTTCCTTTGCTTCTTTGTTTCGTATTGGTACAGCTATCAGGAATCGGGTCAGCACATCAATTACTGTCAGCACATACTTTGCCCCTTCTTTTGTAACAGGAAGAGGGCCTACCAAATCTAGGTGTATACGCTCAAATTTCTCTCTTACACCTGGGAACCGACGCAGCGGAGCAGGCACATCCCTCATTGGCTTACATTTAAGGCACACACTACAGGACTTTACATATTTTGGGACGTCCTTTGACATGCCTGGCCAGAATGCAAACTTCTTTAGTCTCTCAAGGGTAACCTGGACCCCTCCATGACCTGCTAAGGGAAGGCAATGGGCCAGATACAATGCAGTGTTTTTATACGAGTCTGGAATAACAACTCGAGTGTCTAGCTGATCATATAATTTGACATGGGTATGATAGAGAATTCCATCTTGTAGTATTTTGAAATCATTGACATCATAGTTTAATCGAGGACACTCATTTACTTCACCCCTGAGATACCTCTTTACCTGACCCCATAATGGATGAGCATCCTGATCCCATCCTAACTTTAAGTGGGTCCCAGGCTATCACATCTCTCTGTGACTCATTATTTAATGATTCTCTTCCACTCCGTGTCACAGCCGACACAATATAGTTATCAATGGGTGATCTGCATTTCTTATTCTAGATAGTGCATCAGCCACACAATTTTTTGTTTCCCAGCTATGTAAGTAACTTCCAGCTAAAAATCAGCAACAGACATCTGCCAACGCAGAATCCGTGAATTTGGCCCTGCAAAATTTAAAAAAGCCAAACAAGTGGTCAAATGATCACTGGCCACCTTGACTGGAAATCCTAGTATAATAGATCGGTTTACTGTGAGACCATACACTACTGCTAGGGCTTCCCTTTCAATCGTGGAATACTTAACTTCGCTCTCATTCAGAGTACGACTGAAAAAAGTTATTGGACGCAAATGCCCATTATTATCATGTTGCTGGAGTACACCCCCAACAGCAAATTCACTAGCATCCGTATTCAGAATGAATGTTTTGTCAAAATCTGGATAAGAAAGAGTTACCTCTTTAGCAAGCAATTCTTTAAGATCATTGAAAGCTTTCAGTGCTTCATTTGACCATTTAAGGACGATTTTGCGGTTATTAAGCTTCCGAGAACCCTTTGTCATTTCAGTAAGAGGCTTGGCTACTTGTGCAAAATTCAAAATGAATTTGCGATAATAATTTGCAAGACCAAGAAATGACTGCAGCTCTTTCAATACCACTGGTTTTGGAAAGTTCCGCAGAGCTTCCAACTTTTCTCCCTGAGGTCTGATCCCTTTACTGGAAATTATATGTCCAAGATACTTAATCTCTTCTTGGAAGAAACTACACTTTTCCAATTTTAAGGAAAGGTTACTTTGTATTAATCTATTAAGAATATCCTCAAGATTGTACAGGTGTTCTTCCCATGAGGATCCAAAGACAACTATATCATCCATATATACCATGGCTGATCTTCCTATTAGTCCTGCTAAAGCCTGATTAATTGCTCTTTGAAAACACGAGGGAGCATCCTTTAAGCCAAATGGCAGAGAAGTAAACTCATAATGTCCATTTTTGGTGTTGAGAAAGCAGTCTTAGGACAGCTCTCAGAAGTTAATGGAATTTGATGATAACCCTGGCGCATGTCTAATGATGAGAAAAGTCTACTTCTACCTAGACTTCTCAAAATAGAATCTATATTAGGCAAGGGATATCTGTCATCCTCGATTACTTTGTTTAGTGGGCGAAAATCTAAACATAGTCTAAGAGTTTTGTCTTTCTTAATTACAGGGACAAGAGGACTATTGTATGGTGATCTAGAGCACCTAATTATCCCTTTCTCTAACATGTCCTCAATCTGGTCTTGAATTTCCTCCCGATACTTTGCAGGAATTTGGTATGGCCTTTTATACACTGGCGGTCCTACTGTCCGAATTTCATGGAAGAAATGAGTTGCTACAGTAAGAGGTTCATCTTTAAGTGAAAATGCTTGTCCATACTTATTGATTAGCATTTGCAGTACTTGATTTTCTTTACTTTGTAGATCAGGAAACAAAGTATTTACTTGCTCTCTCAATTTCTCTTCACGAGAAGATTGCACGAGTGCACCTACTATGACTTCACCGTGAATGTTGGATTTACTTGATTTTTGTGGCAAAGGTATTCCTTCTAACACTGTTACATCCCCCACTGGGCAATCTGATATTAATTCTACCATCTCTGGTTGGACGTTTAAATATGGGACTTTAAACCAATACTCATCCTTCTTGTTTTTCATCAACTGTACAACCCCTTTGCTCAACAAGCTGCTATTAGTAACATGCTCTCTTGGTATGAAGAGTCCTGATATATTATCCTCTAAGAGCCCTCTGCTATGACAACTCCTGACTACCATCCCTACAGTACCGCCTGAAAACCCGTCAACACACTGAGATGTAGCAAAGCATGCCGACAAGGTCTGAGAGTGACCTTCCATAATGTGGTCATCTTCAGACGTATTTTCATCAGAATCACTTAAAATATCTGCTCCAATTTCATCTACTTCCACTGGCAGAGTAGCTACAACTGGTTTTAGTGAGCTAGATGGTATAAGCCTTGCAGGTATCCTTGTTTTATTATTTGCCATCTCAAATGGTTTTGAACAAAACTCTACCCTATGGGAAAGAATAAAATCTGAACCCAATAATATCTCTGTAGGTAGATCCACATCCTTAACTACAAAGCAATGATGAGTCAAAGGAATTTTAGCTAACCACATTGTTAGTGGAACCAATCCATGATGTTGTAACATAGACCCATCTGCTAGACGGACACTCACGTTAGTCTTTGTATAGTGCCTTGTTTTCGAAGCTGGCAATATGGATTCATGCACTAAGGATACTTCGGCACCAGTATCAAACAATACTCTTCTTTCGCTGCCTTCTACTACTACATCTAAAACTATCAATCCTTTACCATTAAATTTTGTAGCACTGGCAACTTGTACTAATACTTCTTGATTTTGGCTACCTGATTGCACTAAGGTTGTAGTCATGTCACTTGGTTTTTTGCTGGTCGGTTTCCGTTTCCCGACTGATTTTCTGACTTGTTTGACTTTCTCCTAGGGTTCCATGTGGGTCGTTTATGGGTATTATTGTAAGACCTAGCTGATTTCCAATTTGAATGCGAATGGTAAGCTTTCTTTGCATAACCAGTACTTCCACAGTTACAGTCACTATTGTTAGCATGTTGTCGAGAGGGTCCTGGAGCTTGTCCCCTGAATCGATAACAAGTATCTATGTCATGACCATTTTTCTTGCAAAACGTACAGAAAGGTAATTTCCTTTTATGACTGAATTCTCTGAAGGAGGACGTAGAAGGCTGGGGACCACTCTGATGTTGCATCAGACCCCTGTGTGTGGGTGCCATATTCATTTTACTTTGGTTATTGTATTCAGTGCCGTGGCTTTCGGTTGTCCTTTGAGGCAGGGCATTAACACGTACTTTTTTATTATTCACTTGTTCCTCATAAACTAATTTAACCTCTGGGTGTTGTTTCATGTACTCCAATCCCTGTGCTAAAAGCTCCCCATGTCTAACATATTGGGAATCAGATAATCTCTGGGCAAAAGGCGGTGGAAAATTTTTTACAAAACGCCTTCCTGCCAGATAGCGCACTAGAGGTTCCTTTGTTGGATCTATTGACATTGCCTTTGCAACAAGAACCTGCAATCTCACATTGTAATTCTCTAAGTTCTCCCCCTCGCGGATCTTTGTGGTCTCTAACTCTGTCAAAATAACTCTATGAGGAAGATTTTGGAAAATATTTCAGGAAAGTTTCCTTAAAAGCTATCCAGTTCCTTGGATTTTGAGTCTTACACAACTGTGCTGCTTTCTGCCGCGCCTATCTAGTGCGTATTTAACTACAACATTTATTAACCCTTCATCAGTCCACTCAGATCGCGGGCATCTGGCCTCTATAATAGCAAGCCAGCTTCCCGCGTCAGGACACACTGTCTGAGCCACTGAAGGATGTTTGTCAATTCCGCTCGAAACAAAATACGGAATATCAAAAGCCTTTTCTAATCTGTCCATCTCCTTCCTCTCCAACTTCTCTGTAAAACTCTTACAAATTTGTGCGACATCTCTGGGCAGGTCCATATTTGTCATAATGTTCTCTGAGGGAGTGCTCCCCTGGCTCTCGCTGGCGGCTGACATGAAACCCTGATTTCCTTGCCCAGCTTGATCTGAGGTTGGCATTCTAATAATCACCTCTATTTAACTGGTAATAGACCCTTTGCTTCCGTACCTTATAAAACCACGTCACGTGTCAACCTTTCAATTGTTCATTGATTTTACTGACTATTTATCTACTGATTTACTTATTGTACAATTCAGTACTATTGTATTTTTTGTTGGTAAGTCAGTTCACTTTTAAGTGTAATATGGTCATATTTTATTACTATTATTATAATGTTTAACCATATCTTATTTTGTATTACACACTGAATATTAAAGCAATCTACTTCTGTCACTTGGACCTCTAATCAATGAAAGTAGTGCTTTATTTTGCATTCACCTTTGTTTATTAATTAATGACAGGTGGAACTCATTGTATGTGACAGAATCTGAGTATAATTTAACCATACTAGTGGACACACAAAATTTTCACTAGCTGATTTAAGTTTATTTTATGTTATTATTTTATTTATGCATTAATTTTTAGCATAAATATTTTTTGGTCACTAAGTGGCAAGATTTCCCACTAACAGACTTAGTTATTTCACACTGGTTTTATTCTTGCTTCATTTATTAATGTAAGCAATTTGCTGAGCACTTTTTTCACACTAGGGAGACGAAGCTACATACTAGTGGACATTTAATTTTTATTTTTGCTTTATTTATTAATATAAGCAATTGAAGCACTTTTTATTTTTTCACACTAGCGTAGACAAAGCTACACACTAGTGGACTTTTTATTTTTTATGATTAATTAATTAATTAATTAATTAATTAATTTTTTCTGCTCTACCACCTCTTCGCAGTATATAACCCTAACGGGAATCGCCCAAATGTTGACTAACATCAATCAATAAAAAAAAATATATCACGGATTTCGCAAAGATTTATATATAAATGAAAATATTTTTCACCTCTAAGTTACGCACAAATTTATGCTTATAGTTCCCTTGTTATAGAGCACTCCATACATATATCATGCAACATTATAAAAATATATCATGCAATCATAAGTAAAATACTTAAACTAATATAGCACAATATTGTTCATGACTTTAAAATATCTTTCATGAATTTAAGATATATTACATGACTTCAAGATATGTTTCATGACTTCAAGATATGTTTCATGACTTGTGTGTTCAAAAGAGGCATAAAAAAAATTATATATTCAATATTTTCCATCAATTCAAGCACTAAATTAATTTTATATATCCATAACAGATAACAAATCTCCCAAGTGGTAACATCGAATTTATTTAATTACCAATAATTATTAATTTACTCGAAAAAAATTCAAGTATTTAATTATATTTTATACTTTAACAATGTGTGAAATGTTTCGTGGAGGCGATCCCGCCGCAGGCCACCACTGTGGTGTTTCCGAGCGGTCGTAGGCTTTACTTATTTTTTATCTAATATTTAACATTCCACAATTAAATGGTAAACTGCCACCACTGACCTTTGAGGAGTGTCAGGTCTCCAATACTTGGGATTAATTAATATCAAGAGGAAAACTGAAAGATTGTTTTCACTTCATTATTTATTGACTTATTTAATATTGCCTTAATCTTGGGTTCTAGAATTTTCTAAGTTAAAACTTGGGAGATCCGTACAATAATTGTTCGAGTAACTCACCGGGTAACAGGTTCAGATGCCACCTAGTGTGGGGTCTGCTCTGAGACTGACGACTTTTCGTCACACATTTTGTCGCTCAGCCTGGCTCTCATATCTTTCTCTTCTTTTCATTGGTTCTTTTTCCATACACATTTCTTCATTGGTTATTTCTTGTCCAATGACCATATTCCTATGGGTTTAAAACACGCCTACACTAACAACAGTACTCTGTTGTCCACGTTTTCCACGTTTTCCCACGTCTGATCCTGAGCCAGGTCAAAAGCTATAACTCTTGTCCACTTCGACCGATAGGTCATTGGGGTGCGAAACCACATACAAACAAAAGGGTTAGGTCTACTCGCCATGGGGTGTATATCTGGGTAAGACTCTCTTGGGTTACTTCACTTGTTTCAATATTTCACTTGTTAAGGGATACCCCAGGCGTTACACCCCATATGTGTATGTGTATATGTGTAATATATATATATATAAAATATATATAATATAATATATATATATATATATATATAATATATATATATATATATTAAAAGAGAGAGAGGGGGGAGAAATAAAATAACGCTTTGCGGAGAATGATAAAATACACGATAATAAATACTCGCGCACCATAAAACTGCCTGAACTCGTTAGACACACACACAGAGACAGTCAAAGAAATAATCGTCCTTCGCATTTTCTTCATGCAAAGCTCTTTATTCCGTTTCGCCTGAACACTCAACTGCATTCGCATAAACAAAAGTTAACTACCCGGCATAAACAACACAATGCTGGATAATAAGTGGCCCAGATAAAATAACACACCGGACTGCCGCATTAGAATTCTACATCGATCCCCCTCAGGTCCTTGCGTGTACAGGATCCCCGGTCGTCCACAGCAAACATTGCGTGTTCCCGAGTCTATAATTCATGTCGCAAATCTCACGCCGTGACGCTCGGAGGAAAGGAATCCAATAACACCGTTCCAGGCGCCGTCACATTCCCTCTCGGTCTCTCTCGGTCTCTCTCGGTCTCTCTCTCTCTCTCTCTCTCTCTCTCTCTCTCTCTCTCTCTCTCTCTCTCTCTCTCTCTCTCTCTCTCTCTCTCTCTCTTCTCTCTCTCTCTCCCCCTCTCTCTCTCTCTCTCTCTCCCGTGGGTCTCTCGGCGCTGGGCACCGTTCCCGATTGTGGCACTACGTCAGGGGGTGGGTCACTGTTCCTGATCGTGGCACTACCGTGGTCTCCGGTCTTTGAACCTTCCATGCCTCTCATACCGCCTTCAGAAGGACCGGTGGGACGCTGCCTGAACCCACCGAGGGAGATTCAGTGGTGCTCTCTCAAGATCAATCCTGCTCATAGGGTTATTTCTGTATGATGCAGCCTTGAGTGGGACGTCGTCACGGGGCCGCTGTAAACAAGGTAATGGGGGAGAGAGAGAGAGAGAGAGAGAGAGAGAGAGAGAGAGAGAGAGAGAGAGAGAGAGAGAGAGAGAGAGAGAGAGAGAGAGAGAGAGAGAGAGGAGACAGAGGGCGACAGAGTGAGAGAGAGAGAGAGGGAGACCGAGAGGGACAGAGTGAGAGAGAGAGAGAGGGAGACCGAGAGGGACAGAGTGAGAGAGAGAGAGAAGAGAGAGAGAGTGAAAGAGTGAGCGAGAGAGAGTGTGTGAGTGTTTGGGCAAGAGAGAGAGAGTGGACGGGTGGATGGATGGACGAAGGGATGGTGAGAGAAAGACAGAGGTGAATGGTGGAGAGTAGAGGAAAGGAAGATGGAGACGGAGAAGGAGAAGGAGAAGGAAATGGAGAAGGAAAAAGAAAGGGGAAAAGAGATGAGAGGGAGAGAGAGAGAAAAAAAAGCGAGAGAGAGAGAGAGAGAGAGAGATTGAGAGAGATTGACAAGCAGACCCCTTGGCAACAGAACCAGCGGTGTAGCCAGGCAGCACCAGTCATCGTCACACCAATAAACATGCTCCTCATATGCTTGACGTGGGAAATGGTTAATACGGTATTTAAGAAAGGGATGCTGTTGACACGACGGCCACGGCGACGATGACGGTGACGATGACAACGACGAAGACGAGGACGCCGATGGTGGTGATATCATAATGGCAGAAGTAGTAACAATGATGATAAAGGATAGTAATGGACAGGGAAAGGGGGCAGTAGGAAGGATGAAGATGGAGGGAGGAAGAAAGGAAGGAAGGAAGGAAGAACCGAGGGTGAGATGGAATGATGTGTGTATATATATATATATATATATATATATATATATATATATATATTATATATATATATATATATATATATAATAACATAGATAGATAGATAGAGAGAGAGAGTTAGAGTTAGAGTTAGAGTTAGAGTTAGAGTTAGAGAGAGAGAGAGAGAGAGAGAGAGAGAGAGAGAGAGAGAGAGAGAGAGAGAGAGAGAGAGAGAGAGAGAGAGATGAAAACGAGAGCGAGAGAGAGAAGAGATGAAAACAAGAGAGAGAAAAAAAACACAGCAAAAACAAAATAAAAAAACAAGAAAAGAAAAGAGAAGAGAGCAAACGGGAAATGTATCCCCATATCACCAAGTATGGAAACACAGCACCACATCCTCCTTACAGCGCCCAAAACACACGTCCACTTGAGTTAACCTCCCATAGCGCGACCATGTGTTCTGAGAGACCTCCCCCGGCCGGTTATGTACGAGACAGTCATAGCCTTTGGCATGTTTTTTTTTTTTTCCGTTTTTTTTTTTACAATTCTGTTCTTAAATATATTTTCCCTCCTCCCGTGACGGGCGATGTTTTTTTTTTTTTTTTTTTTTTTTTTTTTTTTTTTTTTTTTTTTTTTTTTTTATTTTTTTTATTTTTTTGTTTTAGCTATGGTCCTTTTTTTTAATATCTTTATTTAAATATGCGTCAATTGATGGTGCTTATTGTAATTAGCTAATTTTTAAATTATTTTTTTT
>NC_051402.1:46266606-46274484 GCF_015228065.2 Penaeus monodon | reverse complement strand
GCCTTTTTGTTTGACCCTTTTTTAAACCAGGGGACGAGCTACATACTATGGACATTTTATTTTTATTTTTGCTTTATTTATTAATATAACAATTGAGCTGAGCACTTTTTATTTTTTCACACTAGCGTAACAAAGCTACACACTAGTGGACTTTTTAATTTTTTATGATTAATTAATTAATTAAAATTAATTAATTAATTTTTTCTGCTCTACCACCTCTTCGCAGTATATAACCCTAACGGGAATCGCCCAAATGTTGACTACATCAATCAATAAAAAAAATTATCACGGATTTCGCAAGATTTAATATAAATGAAATATTTTTCACCTCTAATTACGCACAAATTTATGCTTATATTCCCTTGTTATAGAGCACTCCATACATTATCATGCAACATTATAAAATATTCATGCAATCATAAGTAAAATACTTAAACTAATATAGCACAATATTGTTCATGACTTTTAAAATATCTTTCATGAATTTAAGATATATTACATGACTTCAAGATATGTTTCATGACTTCAAGATATGTTTCATGACTTGTGTGTTCAAAAGAGGCATAAAAAAAATTTATATATTCAATATTTTTCCATCAATTCAAGCACATAAATTAATTTTATATATCCATAACAGATAACAAATCTCCCAAGTGGTAACATCGAATTTATTTAATTACCAATAATTATTAATTTACTCGAAAAAAATTCAAGTATTTAATTATATTTTATACTTTAACAATGTGTGAAATGTTTCGTGGAGGCGATCCCGCCGCAGGCCACCACTGTGGTGTTTCCGAGCGGTCGTAGGCTTTACTTATTTTTTATCTAATATTTAACATTCCACAATTAAATGGTAAACTGCCACCACTGACCTTTGAGGAGTGTCAGGTCTCCAATACTTGGGATTAATTAATATCAAGAGGAAAACTGAAAGATTGTTTTCACTTCATTATTTATTGACTTATTTAATATTGCCTTAATCTTGGGTTCTAGAATTTTCTAAGTTAAAACTTGGGAGATCCGTACAATAATTGTTCGAGTAACTCACCGGGTAACAGGTTCAGATGCACCTAGTGTGGGGTCTGCTCTGAGACTGACGACTTTTCGTCACACATTTTGTCGCTCAGCCTGGCTCTCATATCTTTCTCTTCTTTTCATTGGTTCTTTTTCCATACACATTTCTTCATTGGTTATTTCTTGTCCAATGACCATATTCCTATGGTTAAGACACGCCTACACTAACAACAGTACTCTGTTGTCCACGTTTTCCACGTTTTCCCACGTCTGATCCTGAGCCAGGTCAAAAGCTATAACTCTTGTCCACTTCGACCGATAGGTCATTGGGGTGCGAAACCACATACAAACAAAGGTTAGGTCTACTCGCCATGTGGTGTATATCTGGGTAAGACTCTCTTGGGTTACTTCACTTGTTTCAATATTTCACTTGTTAAGGGATACCCCAGGCGTTACACCACATATGTGTATGTGTATATGTGTATATATATATATATATATATATATATATATATATATATATATATATATATATATATATATATATATATATAAAGAGAGAGAGGGGGGAGAAATAAAATAACGCTTTTGCGGGAGAATGATAAAATACACGATAATAAATACTCGCGCACCATAAAACTGCCTGAACTCGTTAGACACACACACAGAGACAGTCAAAGAAATAATCGTCCTTCGCATTTTCTTCATGCAAAGCTCTTTATTCCGTTTCGCCTGAACACTCAACTGCATTCGCATAAACAAAAGTTAACTACCCGGCATAAACAACACAATGCTGGATAATAAGTGGCCCAGATAAAATAACACACCGGACTGCCGCATTAGAATTCTACATCGATCCCCCTCAGGTCCTTGCGTGTACAGGATCCCCGGTCGTCCACAGCAAACATTGCGTGTTCCCGAGTCTATAATTCATGTCGCAAATCTCACGCCGTGACGCTCGGAGGAAAGGAATCCAATAACACCGTTCCAGGCGCCGTCACATTCCCTCTCGGTCTCTCTCGGTCTCTCTCTGGTCTCTCTCTCTCTCTCTCTCTCTCTCTCTCTCTCTCTCTCTCTCTCTCTCTCTCTCTCTCTCTCTCTCTCTCTCTCTCTCTCTCTCTCTCCCCCTCTCTCTCTCTCTCTCTCTCCCGTGGGTCTCTCGGCGCTGGGCACCGTTCCCGATTGTGGCACTACGTCAGGGGGTGGGTCACTGTTCCTGATCGTGGCACTACCGTGGTCTCCGGTCTTTGAACCTTCCATGCCTCTCATACCGCCTTCAGAAGGACCGGTGGGACGCTGCCTGAACCCACCGAGGGAGATTCAGTGGTGCTCTCTCAAGATCAATCTGCTCATAGGGTTATTTCTGTATGATGCAGCTGAGTGGGACGTCGTCACGGGGCCGCTGTAAACAAGGTAATGGGGAGAGAGAGGAGAAGAGAGAGAGAGAGAGAGAGAGAGAAGAGAGCGAGAGAAGAGAGAGGAAAAGGAGAGAGAAGAGAGAGAAGAGAGAGAAAGAGAGAAGAGAGCAGAGCAGAGAGGAGAGAGAAAGAGAGGAGAGAGAGCGAGGAGGAGGAGAGAGAAGAGAGAGAGAGAAGAGAGAGGAGAGAGAGAGAGGAGGAAGAAGAGAGAGAGGAGAGAGAGAGAGAGGAAAAGAGTGACCCAGGGGAGATGTGTGATGTTTGGGAAAGGGGAGAGAGAGTGGACGGTGGGGATGGGGACGAAGGGAGGGTGAGAAAAAGACAGAGGTAAATGGGGGAGAGTAGAGGAAGAGGAGAGGAGAGGAGAAGGAGAAGGAAAAGGGAAAAGGAAAAGGGAAAAAAAAAGGGGAAAAGGAGAGGGGGAGAGAGAGAGAAAAAAAAGCGAGAGAGAAGAGAGAGAGGAATTTGAGAGAGATTGACAAGCGCCCCCCCTTTGGCAAAGAACCACGGTGTAGCCAGGCAGCACCAGTCATCGTCACACCAAAAACTGCCCCCTCATATGTTTGCGGGGGAAATGGTTAAGGTTTTTAAAAAAAGGGAGCTGTTGCACGACGGCACGGCGACGATGGGCGGGACGATGACAACGACGAAGACGAGGACGCCGATGGTGGTGATATCATAATGGCAGAAGTAGTAACAATGATGATAAAGGATAGTAATGGACAGGGAAAGGGGGCAGTAGGAAGGATGAAGATGGAGGGAGGAAGAAAGGAAGGAAGGAAGGAAGAACCGAGGGTGAGATGGAATGATGTGTGTATATATATATATATATATATATATATATATATATATATATATATATATATATATATATATATATATAATAACATAGATAGAGAGATAGAGAGAGAGAGTTAGAGTTAGAGTTAGAGTTAGAGTTAGAGTTAGAGAGAGAGAGAGAGAGAGGAGAGAGAGAGAGAGAGAGAGAGAGAGCGAGAGAGAGAGAGAGAGAGAGAGATGAAAACGAGAGCGAGAGAGAGAAGAGATGAAAACAAGAGAGAGAAAAAAAACACAGCAAAAACAAAATAAAAAAACAAGAAAAGAAAAGAGAAGAGAGCAAACGGGAAATGTATCCCCATATCACCAAGTATGGAAACACAGCACCACATCCTCCTTACAGCGCCCAAAACACACGTCCACTTGAGTTAACCTCCCATAGCGCGACCATGTGTCTGAGAGACCTCCCCGGCCGCTATGTACGAGACAGTCATACCTTTGGCATGTTTTTTTTCCGACAATTCTGTTCTTAAATATATTTCCTCCCCCGTGACGCGATGTTTTTTTTTTTTTTTTTTTTTTTTTTTTTTTTTTTTTTTTTTTTTTTACGTCAATGTCCTTTTTTTCAATATCTGTATATTCAAAGTATGCGATTCACTTCCTCTTATTGATTGACTTAGCTAGGCCAATTTGTAAATCTATAGTTTTAAAACTAATGCGCAATCTGAGTAGGTGCTTCCATCCGTCAAATCATAATTAAAAGCTGTTTGTTCGTTTTTTAACGCTATAAAACAAATAGATCGGCAGCTGATATAAAATACTAATTAACCTTAGACTCATTAACCATTAGATTAATTTGCAAGCGAGTTATTGGCGTCATATCATAGTTCTTTTAATGCCCCCTATAAGTGTGTTGTTTTAATACCTCCTATAAGTGTGTTGTTTTAATGCCCCCTATAAGTGTGTTGTTTTAATGCCCCCTATAAGTGTGTTGTTTTAATGCCTCCTATAAGTGTGTTGTTTTAATGCCCCCTATAAGTGTGCTGTTGTAATGCCCCCTATAAGTGTTGTTTTAATGCCCCCTATAAACATGTTTTAATGGCCCCTATAAATGTGTTGTTTTAATGCCCCATACAAAGTGATCGAGGCAAATTGTATAAAAACATAAACTGACGTCCTTAGCGATGGCCATTACTTCATGACCGTGAGCAAGAGTTAATTCTGAATTCATATGTGAGAAAAGCTTTAATTAGCATGAAAAAAAATACCGGATAAATCACATGACAGCTTTCAGTTAGTCTGATCGTATTTACGTGGGATGAGAGGGAGGTAATGGGGGAGAGATAGATAAATGGATAGAAAGAAAGAAGCGGGTGAGAGGAAACGAGAGAGGGAGGGAGAGAATAAAGGAGGAAAGGAGAGAGAGAGAGAGAGAGAGAGAGAGAGAAGAGGAGAGAGAGAGAGAGAGAGAGAGAGAGAGAGAGAGAGAGAATGTGAGAGAGAATGTGAGAGAGAATGTGAGAGAGAATGAGAATGAGAATAAAAATGAGAATGAGAATGAGAATGACAATGACAATGACAATAACAATGAAAATGAAAATGACAATGAAAATGAGAAAGAGAGAGAAGAGAAGAGAATGTGAGAATGAGAATGAGAACGACAATGAGAAAGAGAAGAGAAGAGAAAAGAAAAAAATGTGAAAAAATAAAAAAAAAAAAAAAAAGAAAGAAAAAAGGGAAAATACATCGATCTCTCCTTCACTATCCACAGGTGTAAACAGCAAAATCCGGTATAGATCCTAAATGAATAACGACAACCCGGCAGCTCCGGGCTCAAGCGGCAACTGGTAGCAACCGGTAACGACACTCACTGGGAATCTTCTAAATCTTGCAGCGTTGGCATCTTTTACTCGCGGGGGCCATGTAAAATCCCTTTTTGACCAACAACCATTTTTATCACCAAGAGCTGTCCCTGATATAACGGTATACCGCGTGATATATCAGAGTCTAAACACCATCGTTTGAGCCTGACAATGCGCAGCTTCGAAAAGATAAAGGATGGATCCTTTACTGAGACAAATCACTTCGAAAACCAGGTCAGTAAGATTTCGGTCATGCAGAAGGCTTTTTTTTCTGACAATCTCTCTCTCTCTCTCTCTGACAATCTCTCTCTTACTCTCTTCTCTCTTCCTTCTCTCTCTTCTCTCTCTCTTCTTCCCTCTCTCTCTCTTTCTATCTCTCTCTTCCCCCCTATTCCCTCTCCCTCTCCCTCTCCCACTCCCTACCTACCTCCCACCCTCCCTTCTCCCACTCCCCCTCCCTCCTACCCTCCCCCACCCCCTTCCCCCCTTACCCCCTCCCCCCCCCCCACCCCCCAACCCCCGTACCTCAAAGAAACCCCCACAAAACTCTTTTCAACCGAAATCATCGCGTATTTGGCACGATTTTAGGAAAAAAAAACAATTTTGGGGGAGTGGTTCCCTCTGGAGGGGGAAGTAACGATGACTGACAGTTCATCTTTCACTTGCTGCCTGTCTCGGACCTCCTGACCTCACGTCCCGCTGGAGTTGCTACGGGAGAGGGGTACTGGTGGGTTCACGTGTTATTTTTTTTCTTGTTCTTCTTTGTTTTTCTTGTTCTTCTTTTTGTTCTTGTTTTTTCTTGTTCGTCTTGTTCTTCGTCTTCGTCTTCGTGTTCTTCTTTTTTCACGTCTTCGTCTTCTTCATCTTGTTCCTGTTCTTCGTCTTCTTGTTCTTCGTCTTCTTCTTTTTCTTTTGCTTCTTCTTCTTCCTCGACTTCGTCTTCTTCATCTTGTTCTTGTTCTTCTTCTTCTCTCTCTTCTTCGTCTTCTTCTCTTTCTTTTTTTCGACACAAAACTAACCGGGATTTTAGAAAAGGAGGTCGCGATAACATGGATGAAACGTGTAGAAAAGGTATGAATGAGAATGAATATCTTCACAATACAAGAGATGTATTTTTATGGTTTCGATTTCGTTTTTCAGAAAACATGTTTTTTGACGAAGACGCAATCAAAAAGGTCAAAACATCTCTTGTATTGTGAAGATATTCATTCTCATTCATACCTTTTCTACATCTGTCAATAAGAATACGATTCATGGATGAAATAATTGATTATTTGCGTAAAGAAAGAAAAAAATCCTGTGCACAGGGTATGAAAGACAATGATTTCTTTTTCTTTATATGCTGGGGCCCAAAAAATTTTAGTCTTAGCAATAAGCGGCCACACAAGAAAAAATCTTTTTTTTGTAAAGATGATAGAGAAAAAAATAGCAATTGCAGACTGAAAAATTAGTCAAAAAGACAAAAGTGTAGAGGCAGAGAGAAAACAGTAAAAGAGAGAAAATTGTAAAGACACAGAAAAATCAGTAGAAGGGAAAAAAATGTAGAGACAGAGGAAAAACAGTTAAAAAGATTTTAAAAAAGTAAAGAGAGAAAAAAAAATAAAAGACAAAATTATAACCAAAGCAAGAGACTAAACTGAAAACAGACACAAAAATGAGGAGACAAAAATAAAAGGGAAAGACACAAGACAGCAAAAAAAAAAGAGAAACAAACACAAAAAAAAACCTGAAAAGAACCCGAGAGACAAAACTGAAAACGAGACAATTTTTTTTAAAGAAAACAGAAAACGAAATAGGAAAAACAAGGAAACGATTCGGAGAGATTTTTAAATGCACCAAAACCTTCGCTCGGTACCTCCCGCCTAGAACTCCCTGGTGAATACACAAACTTAGATTCAATTAACGTAATTTAATTTCTGGTAAAGTTTAGGCTTCCTTTAAGCTATTCGGCTAAGAAAAAAAAAAGTCTTTATGAAGAACTTATCATCAATTAACATTATGGTAATTATGGTACTGAATGAGGGCCCCGTTTTGAAAGGTAGAGAAATATAAACAAATTACATATATAATTGTCCCTCCTCCCTCCCCTTTCTTTATATTGCTGAAAGGTTTGTGGTGTGTGTGTTGTGTGGTGGTGTGTGTGTGTGTGTGTGTGTGTGTGTGTGTGTGTGTGTGTGTGTGTGTGTGTGTGTGCGTGTGCGTGAGTGCGTGTCTGCAGAAAACAGCGAGAAAAGCAAAGAGGGAGGGAGGGAGGGACGGACCCGTGAGACGCACGGCCGAAGAGGCGTGGCTCAGGATGCGAGTTCCAGCCAGGTCTTACTGTCAAAAAACACCGCGCAAAGCACGTGACGCTACGCGAGAGTCCACACTCGGGGGGGAAGGCATTTTTCCCCTCGCGGTCGAGGGGGGGCCCAAAAGGGTGCTGCAATTTTTGCCTTATGTGGGCGCTAAGATCTTCGTAAAAGCCCGGAATGCTGTGAATTCTGCATATAATTACGTAGAAAGGGGGGGTCAGGTGACGTGGGATGAGACCTAGCCTTGGCTGTGATTTGCACCGACCTTTGCCCCTTCTTGCCCCTCGGTCACTCGGTACGTTCTCGTGTCGTTTGCGGGGGGGGGCGTTATTCGCCCTTTTCTCACTTTTTGTCTGTAGTCGTTTTTGTGTTCATTATTTTTCTCTTTCTTCCCCTCCCCAATTCCCCCCCCTTCCCTTTTTTTTCCCCCCCCTTCCCCCCCTTCCTCCCGTTTTAAAAAATTCCCCTCAACTTTCTTCCGGGGTCCCCCCAAAACATTTTTTTTTAAAA
>NC_051402.1:46249630-46252130 GCF_015228065.2 Penaeus monodon | reverse complement strand
TATCATTCCAATTTCTCTCTCATAGCATTCCTATTTTTCGCTCACATCGTTTCCTGTTTTCCCCTCACATAGTTTCCTCTTTTCCCTCATAGCATTCCCCCTTTTCCCTCATAGCATTCCCCCTTTTCCTTCATAGCATTCCCTCTTTTCCCTCATAGCATTCCCCCTTTTCCTTCATAGCATTCCCTCTTTTCCCTCATAGCATTCCCTCTTTTCCCTCATAGCATTCCCTCTTTTCCCTCATAGCATTCCCTCTTTTCCCTCATAGCATTCCCGCTTCCCCTCATATCGTTCCCTTTCCCCTTATATTCTCACTCTCCCTTAACATCATTCCCTCTCTCCCCTCTTTCTCTCTATCCCGTTCCCTCTCTTCCCTCTTTCTCCCTATCCCGTTCCCTCTCTCCCCTCTTTCTCCCTATCCCGTTCCCTCTCTCCCCTCTTTCTCCCTATCCCGTTCCCTCTCTTCCCTCTTTCTCCCTATCCCGTTCCCTCTCTTCCCTCTTTCTCCCTATCCCGTTCCCTCTCTTCCCTCTTTCTCCCTATCCCTTCCCTCTCTTCCCTCTTTCTCCCTATCCCGTTCCCTCTCTTCCCTCTTTCTCCCTATCCCGTTCCCTCTCTCTTCCCTCTTTCTCCCCATCCCGTTCCCTCTCTTCCCTCTTTCTCCCTATCCCGTTCCCTCTCTTCCCTCTTTCTCCCTATCCCGTTCCCTCTTGCCTCCCTTTTTGTATCACTTTATCCTCGTCATCTCAGAATTTTTTTTTTTTTCAAAAGGCGTCAAAAACTACGAACGGATAATCCATCAAAGCTCAAAATCCAATTAACGGACTTGAAACGCTGCACTCCCCTTTATTTTTATTATTATTTGTTATTATTTTTGTTCTGTTCAGTAAGAAATTCTATTCTATGGAGGAACAAGCTTCTCGCAGTACATGACTTAATGACTGACTGACTGACTGGTTGGCTAACTGTCTGTCTGTCTGTTAGTCTCTGTCTGTCTGTCTGTTAGTCTGTTTGTCTGTCTGTCTGTCTGTCTGTCTGTCTGTCTGTCTGTCTGTCTGTCTGTCTGTCTGTCTGTCTCTCTCTCTCCCTCTCTCTCTCTCCCTCTCTCTTACTCTCTCTCTCTCTCTCTCTCTCTCCCTCTCCTCTCCCCTCTCCTCTCCCCTCTCTCTCTCCCCTCTCTCTCTCCCCTCTCTCTCTCTCTCCCTCTCCCTCTCTCGTCTCCCCTCTCTCTCTCTCCCTCTCCCTCTCTCTCTCTCTCTCTCTCCCTCCCTCTCTCTCTCTCTCTCCCATCTCCCTCTCTCTCTCTCCCAATCTCCCTCTCTCTCTCTCCCAATCTCCCTCTCTCTCTCTCCCATCTCCCTCTCTCTCTCTCCCCTCTCTCTCTCTCTCTCTCGCTGCTTCGGGGACGCATTGCGGGAGGTCACCCCCTGGACGTCACAGACGAGAGGGAGGGAGGGAGGGAGGGGGTCGCCAAGAATCCTCAATACCCCCAACATCCCTCATTCAACCCTCCCCCCCCGCCCCCACCCCACCACTTCTCGACACCCAACACTCACCCCGGCGGCTGTATGCGGTCGTCCTCAGACCGAGTCGGAGTACGAGGACCTTGGGAGAGTGGGGGAGGGGGGGGGGAGGCGAGGAAATTCAGAAACAAGGCCGAAAAAACAGAAAAAGGGTGAAGGAATTAGAACAACGAAGGAAATACTATGACAAAGAAGTAGAGGAAAAGGAGGAGGAGGAAGAGGAGAAGGAGGAGGAGGAGGAGGAGGAGGAGGAGGATGAGGATGAGGATGAAGATGAGGATGAGGAGAAGGAGGAGGAGGAGGAGAAGGAGGAAGAGGAGGAGAAAGAGGAGAAGGAGGAGAAGGAGGAGGAGAAGGAGGAGAGGGAGGAGAAAGAGGAGAAGGAGGAGGAGAAGGAGAAGAAAGAGGAAGAGAGGGAGGAGAAAGAGGAGAAGGAGGAGGAGAAGGGGGAGAAAGAGGAAGAGAGGGAGGAAAAGGAGGAGAAAGAGGAGGAGGAGGAGGAGAAGAGGAGAAGAGGAGAAGAGATAAGGGAGGAAGAGGAGTGAAGCACCACAACAAGAGCGAAGGGCACAGTGGCCAGAGCTTCAACGGAGCTTTAGGGAGGGAGAGAATGGGGGGAGGAGAGAGATAGATAATAAGAGAGAAAGAGAGAGAGAGATAATAAGAGAGAAAGAGATAGAGATAATAAGAGAGAGAGAGAGAGAGAGAGAGAGAGAGAGAGAGAGAGAGAGAGAGAGAGAGAGAGAGAGAGAGAGAGAGAGAGAGAGAGAGAGAGAGAATGAGAGAGAATGAGAGAGAAAGAAAACAAACGAAGCAACACAGAAAACTTAAGAGACCCAACCGAAAAGGCAGAGACCAGGAGAACGAGCAAGAAGCGGAATGGAACCAAGCAAGACCCGGGAACACGCGTGGGCAGCCCCGGCGGGGGAGAGGAGGCGAGAGGCGAGTGTCGAAGAGCGATAACCGCGCGTCGGTCG
>NC_051402.1:46242130-46244630 GCF_015228065.2 Penaeus monodon | reverse complement strand
AGTGATGTGACATGATAAAAAGTGACCGAAACAGAGAGGGGGGGAGGGGGGAGGGAGAGAGAGAGAGAGAGAGAGAGAGGAGGAGAGAGAGAGAGAGAGAGAGGGAGAGAGGAGAAGGAAGAGAGAGAGAGAGAGAGAGAGAGAGAGAGAGAGAGATGAGGGGAGAGAGAGAGAGAGAGAGAGAGAGGAGAGAGAGAGGGAGAGGGAGAGAGAGAGAGAGAGAGAGGAGAGAGAGAGAGAGAGAGAGTGAGAGGAGGGAGAGAGAGGAGAGAGAGAGAGAGAGAGAGAGAAGGGAGAGAGAGAGAGAGAGAGAGAGAGAGGAACGGCATTTCCTTCAACCTTTTCCACATAAGCTTATTATTTCAATCCACCACGAAGATTACCCTTTGCACTTCAATTCACATCAACATCTAAAAGAAAAAATTATATATATATATATATATATATATATATATATATATATATATATATATATATATATATATATATATATATATATATATATATATATATATATATATATATATAAATATAAGAAAACGTGAAAACATATCGAGTTAAAATTAAATACAGTTAACAATAACTAGCTGACTTTAAAAAAGAGGGTGCCAATATCTTGGATAAGCTCAATTTATACTGAACAATCTCCCTCCACTTTACGGAAAAGGTCACGGTTATATCAGCTAGTTGCCGACCACTTGGCAAACAAAGAAAAGGGCAGGATTGCACGATCTTGCTATCCTTCTCCCCATTCTCCAACATAAAAAAATATAACAATAACAAGTGCAATATGAGTAAATTAAATAACAATAACAATAACAATTACAATATCAATAACAATAACTACAAAACAGCAGCAGCAACATCAACAACAACAATAACAATAACAACAACAATAATAACCATAATAAACAGAACACCCACAATAGATAAACTGTTTTGCACGAATTCATAACCTTAGGTCACAGGGTGTGTAGGGAACTGGTGATATGTGTGATACTGTGCAACTGTGCGTGCGGATTGAAGAGGGGAGAGGGGGGGGCACAAGGGGAGGGGGAAGAGGGGAGGGGGAGGGAATGGCTGGGGGTACAGGGTATGGGAGTGGAGGGGAGGAGGAAGGGGAAAGGGAGAGGCAACCGCTGGGGACAGAGAGGAAGGGGGGGAGAGGGAATGGCTGAGGGCGCAGAAGGAGGAGGGGAGTATAGGGGAGGGGGATGAGGGAATGGCTAAGGGGCACAGAAGGAAGGAGGGGAGGGGAGTGGGGAAAGGGGAAGGGTGAGGGAACGACTGAGGGCAGAGAGGATGGGGTGGAGTGAAGGGGGAAAGGGAGAAGGAATGACTAGGGGCAGAATGCAGGGGAGAGGGAGGACGGAGGACGAAGGAGGAGGAGGAGGAGGAGGAGGAGGAGGAGGAGGAGGAGGAGGAGGAGGAGGAGGAGGAGGAGGACGGCGGCACAGCGGTCACCTAGCCGTGTGACCTGCGGCTGATAGTGACCTTGAAGTCCCGTCGACCTCCCACCCCCACCCCCTTCCCCCGAGATGCAGAGACGATCGCCCGAATGAAACGAAGATGACACTGGAGGGCTTTCGTGACGTCACTCGAGTCTCGGGGCAGGGCTCCCTATTGTCCGCCTGTATCAGACGAATGAGCAGATGCAATCACTTCTTTCCGGCCCATCTGGCGGCTGCCTGCACGCCCTCCCCGCCGCCCACGCATCTGCTCCTCTCTCTTGGCCGCCCCTCATGGATAGGCGTACGTGGGCGTTTCGTGTGCGCGTGTGTGCTTGCGTTTCGTGTGTGTGTGTGTGTGTGTGTGTGTGTGTGTGTGTGTGTGTGTGTGTGTGTGTGTGTGTGTGTGTGTTTGGGTTTCGTGTGTGGATTTCGTGTGTGCGTGTGTGTGCGTTTCGTGTGCGTGTATGTGTGTGGGTTTCGTGTGCGAGTATGTGCGTGTCGTGTGCGTGTATGTGAATTTCGTGTGCGTCTGTGTTTTGCGTATGTCCGTGCGTTTCATGTGTGTGGGAAGGTGCTCCAGTATGTGTGCACGTGTTTTTTGCATGTGTGTATATATTTCACTTTATGAATACAGGTATGCTAATGAGAAATTAACTTACGCTGGATATAAAGGCATATAAATTGCATTTATATATAATTTGTTATAAGCGCTTGTTAGCCTGTGTGATTGGCCTTCATTACAAAATATTGCAGACCAAAATACCCCGATAAAAGTATCAGTAATTGCAATATCAAACAGATGCTATTGAAAAATCATGCATACATAAATAGCTATCGGAGTATTAGCAACTGCAACATCAAAGAGGTTTTAAAAAGGCCTTAGAGTCCAAATATTAATGATAATGATAATAATGATAATGGTGATGATGATGACGATGATAAATAATAATAATAATAATAATAATAATAATAATAATAACAATAATAATAATAATAATAATAATTATTATTATTATAGATACTGACTTATATACCGTATTCAGTCTCTT
>NC_051402.1:46204630-46209630 GCF_015228065.2 Penaeus monodon | reverse complement strand
GTGGCCAGTTACATAATGGCCCGATGTGGCCAAGCTCAACTCCCGTCATAGATAAATACTGTTCAGAATGCACAATCATCGTTAGGTTTCAGCACGTTTCCTTTTTCTTAGATGACGTTTCCATTATGATTTATAGTTATTTAGCAGTAAAGTAAGCATCTTATATAGTCATTTGATAAGTATTATTCTTATGTAATAGAATATATCTTTAATCTGTTATGTCAATGTTCTCCGGAACTTAATTCAACTGCAATTCGTTTTATTCAATGATTCAGTTAGCTATATTCTTAAGAAAGAATAACGAGAAAAAAAACCCACGTAATTGCTTATTTACTTACGGAATATATTTACAAAGAAAACAAGAAACCATCACCAATCCTACCTATTTAAAGTCTACATAATCTTGTAAACTTTAACCCTAATCCTATCAAAGGCAAGACAAACCTGAAGAAATTACGAAAAGGAAAAACAACAACAGCGGTCGTAAGAGGAGGAGTGGCGCCCGTGGAAGAGTGAACAGGCGGGTCGCCACCTCATCACCCGCTCACGCGCATGCGCAGCAGTGCTGGTGGTGGTGTCTAGGCAAGGCGCTTCAAACTAGGTGGTTGAGTAACAACCACTAAGACCGTGGGTCGTGAATATATATATATATATATATATATATATATATATATATATATATATATATATATATATGTTGTGATACAGCTTCGCTTGAAGTCTAGGCTTTCAAATTGCTATTATTATCAACTATTGTCTTTTCTTTATATATATATATATATATATATATATATATATATATAATTATGTATATATATATGTATGTATATACATATATACACATATATGTGTGTGTATATATATATATATATATATATATATATATATATATATATATATATATATATTATATATGTTATATATATATCATACAGTACATATATGTTGTATATATATATATATATATATTATATATATATATATATATATATATATATATATATATATATATATATATGTATGTATGTATAACATACAACAACAAAATATGTGTATATACAAAACACACACAATTAAGTACATAATAATAAATATATACATATATATATATATATATATATATATATATATATATATATATATATATATATATATGTACACAACACACACAAACACACACACACATAACACACACAACACACACACACAAAAACACAAACACAAACAAACATATATATATATATATATATATATATATAATATATATATATATATATATATATATATTATTATATTATATATAACATATACACATAGCTATATATGTATATAATATATACATACTAATACATATATATATATATATATATATATATATATATATATATGAAAATGTATAAATTAATATATATGTGTATACACACACACACACACACACACACACATACACACATATATATATATATATATATATATATATATATATATATATATATATATATATATATATATATATATATATATGGTTAGAGCGTCGGACTCAAGACTGTCACGACGGCAATCTGAGTTCGAGGGTTCGAGTCACCGGCCGGCGCGTTGTTGTTCCCTTGGGCAAGGAACTTCACCTTGATTGCCTACCTAGCCACTGGGTGGCCAAGCCAGCCCAAGTCAGTGCTGGTCCCAAGCCCGGATAAATAGCGAGAATGATTACCTAAAAGAGGTACCACCGGCACTCTCCGTGGAAAGGAACTGGGGACCCTACCACGTACTCACTCCAAGAGCACCACAACATGAAAACTACAATTAAGTATCATGCTGTGACCACGGCGGCTCAGACATGAACCTACCGTTAAAAGAAGAAGATATATATATATATATATATATATATATATATATATATATATATATATATATATATATATATATATATACTAGTTGTGTTCTTGTCACACAATATTTACTCATCACCAGACAGGATTTTAAAAAAAACTTTGTCATACTCAATATTCAATCACTACTGAAACGATAAGAAAAAACAGTCAGTCACACCGAGTATATATCACAGAAAGGGTAGAAACACAACTGTAGTCACAGTTAAAATTATATAGTCAAAATTCTCTTCTTGCCGTGACCGGGATTCGAACCTGGGTTATTGCGGCCACAACGCAATGTACTAACCACTATACGATCACGGTTAGTCATCGATTAAATATTTGGGTGAAGAACCACTTTGTTAATTGTTATTCGTAAATTGTAAGGGCGGAAAACTGCGGATGGGATACTGTTACTTAGATATCACATATCACGATGATAGTCATGCATTATCTTTGTTAAAAATAATTGGGAGTCCAATAATCGTGCGCATAAGGATGATAATTTTTTAATTACTTACTGGAATGGCTTTGGAGAATCTTTTAAGATAGGCGCTAACTTCTCTCTCTCACTTTATCTCTCTCTTTCACCCCCTTTTTTGTTTATACACACATACACATTGCTCATACACACACACACATATTTATGTGTGTGTGTGTGTGTGTGTGTGCATCTCTCTCTCTCTCTCTCTCTCTCTCTCTCTCTCTCTCTCTCACTCTCTCTCTCTCTCTCTCTCTCTCTCTCTCTCTCTCTCTCTCTATATATATATATATATATATATATATATATATATATATATATATATATATATATATATATATATTTGTGTGTATGTGTGTGTGTGTGTGTGTGTGTGTGTGTGTGTGCTTCGCATTCATAGAAATGGAATGTCACTCATCATTACATGTAGTCAATTCCAGCTCAGTCAGCATGTGATTTCTCATCAGTTTTCTCATATCCCAGAAGGCAAAACAATAACTTAACAACAACGATACTGAGATGCAATTTTGAGATCAAATCGACCCACTCAGACGGCATATGAAGGATGAGTTCCTTGTCCAAGATTGGATTGGTGGATATCACTCGAGGTAGGACGCGGGAATGCCAGTCAGTCTCAAGCTGCGCCGCCAATTATCACCCTTTACTCTTGCAACCACGGTCACATTGCCAGCCATATGTACACACACACACACACACACACACAGAACACACACACACACACACACAAAATATATATATATATATATATATATATATATATATATATATATATATATATATACATATATATATATATATATATATATATATATATATATATAATACATATATATATATATATATATATATATATATATATATATATATATATATATGGGGGCCGCGGTGGCCGAATGGTTAGAGTGTCGGACTCAAGACTGTCACGACGGCAATCTGAGTTCGAGGGTTCGAGTCACCGGCCGGTGCGTTGTTTCCCTTGGGCAAGGAACTTCACCTCGATTGCCTGCCTAGCCACTGAGTGGCCAAGCCAGCTCAAGTCAGTGCCGGGTAAATAAAGATGGTGACTCGATAAAAACACCCGGCGGAAGGCAATGGCAAACCATCGCTCTAAATTGCTAAGAAAAAAATCATGGAAGCCCATGATCGTCAAGGCCGCGGTGGCCGAATGGTTAGAGCGTCGGACTCAAGACTGTCACGTCGGCAATCTGAATTTGAGGGTTCGAGTCACCGACCGCCGCGTTGTTCCCTTGGGCAAGGAACTTCACCTTGATTGCCTACCTAGCCACTGGGTGGCTAAGCCAGCCCAAGTCAAAGTGCTGGTCCCAAGCCCGGATAAATAGAGAGATTGATTACCTAAAAAAGGTACCACCGGCACTCTCCGTGGAGAGGAACTGGGGACCCTACCACGTACTCACTCCAAGAGCATCACAATTAAATATCATGCTGTGACCACGGCGGCTCAGACATGAACCTACCGTTAAAAGAAGAATATATATATATATATATATATACATATATATATATATATATATATATATATATATATATATATATATATATATATATATATATATATACACACACACACACTGTAACCCAGCTTTATATATGTGATGTTACTGAAATGTGTATGCAAATGTTATTCTATTTATCTGTTATATTCTACATGACTTGTATAATCTTATGTATTGTCACATGCCTATATTCCCACACACACACATGCATATAAGTATGTCCATTGCTTTACCTGTTTATTAGTCTCTCGTTGCCACACTAGACATTCCATTGTTGTGTTGTCTATCCCCTTCCACAAGGGCTATGCATTGTTCCTTCGCGATTGTTCCTTTGAGACCTTGATCATTGATTGACTAGGGAGAGGTAATGAAGTTGGTTCCCGCTGCTTTCGTCAGTAGCAGTGTCTATACTAGACGGGTGATCCTGGACCATGACGTGGTGCTCTTCACCATCGGTTGGTTCAATGGTGTGAGTGTACTCTCTGCTCTTGCTTGAAATCCACATCCACCACCTGCTAACCGTGGCTTCACGGATCCCAAATCGGGTTATCTGTAAGCAACTGAGGTGAAGTTCCTTGCCCTGTGGAACAACGCGCCGGGCGATGACTCAGATTGTCGTGACAGTCTTTGAGTATGATGCTCTAACCATATATATATATATATATATATATATATATATATATATATATATATATATATATATATATATATATATATATATATATATATATATATATGATTCAGATATTTATTAGGGAAAGATGCCCTTCCTGTAAATGAGTATAAGAGCCATCCGGTAGTGGCTCTGGTCCTGAGGAGTATGGAGCCACATCTTAGCCACCATTTCTCTCAGGTCCTCTTCAACCCAGAGTGTTACCCGATTAAGGGTCCCATCTATGGGATAAATAGAAATAGGGGTCTCTTTAGCCTTAGCTGGCAACCATTCTAGAGACAGTCTCAATAAAAGCACTGTCACAGGGAAAGCAACGGGAAATTACCCTGACTGATCTTTCCCTTGAATTTATGGCAGGCATCTCAGGAGATGGCCATCAGTCCCGTGGAAAAGACTAGGCCTGTTAAATGAATTACCAGAGAATGGAGGGTCATGGAGTA
>NC_051402.1:46192130-46194630 GCF_015228065.2 Penaeus monodon | reverse complement strand
CTATTATTACCGTATTTGGTATTACTATTATTAACATTATAATTATTATTATAAATGATGATAACAATAATAATGATGATAATAATAATGAGAAAGACAGTGGAATTGACAATAACCAATGCAACAACAATAGTACTAATAATACCATCGCTATTGTTATTATTACACTATTACATCAACTTCATAATAAAAAATTATGTTGCACAAAGATTTTTTAAAAAGCCTGGCAACCTGTTTCCGATTACGGTTAAAAACGTTTCCAAGAACAATCAACATTTTTTTTTCTTTTTTTTTTTGGGGGGGGGGGAGGAAACGTTTTTGCGACTGCGTGGAAAGAAAGCAGTTGGGTGAGGATTTGTTGTTGTTGTTATTATTATCATTATTGAGAATGTCCAAGAAACCTACTTTTTTATGTGTATATTGGGCTATATACGGACGCAATGGATGTATTAGTGATATGAAGAATAAGGATGATAAATGATAAGAAGGAAGAAGGAAGTGGTTCCACGTGGCACAAGAATTAAGAGAGGAGAAAAAGAGGAGACAAAAGATTTTGATAAAGAAGACGAGAAGGGGGGTGACCTTTTAGTAGAACAGATATATCATCACAAGAAAAAAATAGTAATCGTAATAGTAAAACACAATTTAAGATACTCTAGTTATGGGAAACCTTTGTAAGAAAAGACAAAGTAGTTTTATCTGAATGTTAACACGTGGGAGCATTCTCTCGAGAAATTCCTTTGATGAACAATCTCCTTTAAGAAGCGTGAAGTCCCTTCGCCCCAGTATGGCTACGCGGAGAAGGTCACATGATGAGAAACGTGAAATGGAAATACACGTTTCATATGATGATAATAACACACACACACACACACACACACACACACACACACACACACACATACACACACACACACACACACACACACACACACACACACACACACACACACACACACACACACACACACACACACACACACACACACACACACACACATACACACACACACACAAACCTGCAGCAAAGACTTGATGAATAACGATTCTGACTGCGTTAGTGAAATAATATTTCGGGAGGGTCGTTTCTCCTAATAGAGGGTCTGTTTTCTCCAATAGTAGAAAGTAATGTACAGTACTGTTCTTTTTTCTCCTTTTTTTCTGTGAATGATTTCCCCGAGAAGATACATCATGATTTCCTAGTAAGACGGTGTATGTGTTACATAGTTCGAAAAAAAAAAAAAAAAAAAAAAAAAAAGAAAGAAAAAAAAAATATATATTATATATATATATATATATATATATATATATATATATATATATATATATATATATATATATATATATAGGGGGCCGCGGTGGCCGAGTGGTTAGAGCATCGGACTCAAGACTGTCACGACAGCAATCTGAGTTCGAGGGTTCGAGTCACCGGCCGGCGCGTTGTTCCCTTGGGCAAGGAACTTCATCTCGATTGCCTACCTAGAAAACGACACATCACCTTGAGAAGTCAAACGCTAGTGTCGTAGGGAATTCACCGCCGTGGTGCAAACCGCGGTTGATTAGGAAGGGCATCCAATCAGGCAAGGGTGGCACTGCCATATAACCTCTCAGTAGTGAACTGTGTCTGTGCCTGTGTCCTGCAGTGGAATGAATGGATGTTGAAAAAAAAAAATATATATATATATATATATATATGTATATATATATATATATATATATATATATATATATATATATATATATATTCACTACTCATTGATCATCAGAATAAAAGTTTTAAAATGCCGTGACCAGGATTCTAACCACTATACGATCACGGACATTGTCAGATACGAAAGACAGTGGAATACGGGAACTTTCACCGAAAATAAGGAAATTAGGTAAGAAAATACACAGATGAAACATCCGGGGGCAAAAGGAGAACGGGACTGATTCGTTTTCTGTTTCGTCCAGACTGAGTAACATAATTATTTTGTTTACAGATAGTAAAGTGTAGCAAAATCTTATTATATGTGCGATTTTCTTTGTGTATTCTGTAGTGGATGTGTGGGATTTCTTTCTTTTTTTTTCATATTAATACCATGGTTATTGTTATTACTGACAGTTTTTATTTTCTGAATCACAGCGCTCCTATGTTTACGGTCTTTATTCATCATTTCTCCCAGTCTGATTCTGATTTTTTCCCTCGGCAGATTCGCTAAGCACTACGTCACCGACCTGTTCAGAAGACAACAGATACCGTTCCAGATACGATGCAAAAAAAATCTTTAAATAAGTTTTCGGGTTCCTTCGTTTATCCATTTGGTCTATTAGAATCAAGAAATATTAAAATTTCGAGCCCTTCTTTTTATACATTTTAAACCGCAAGCCAGTGTAACGTACGTATTTTCCCTTAATCATAAATAATTGATCGATCATTTTGTTTACATTTACCCTAAGGAACACACTATCCTTTCTGCTGAAAATGTAATAACTTTCGTTTTAATGGAAACTGTTGCTC
>NC_051402.1:46164630-46182130 GCF_015228065.2 Penaeus monodon | reverse complement strand
TCTGGCGTAGTTTTCTGTGACTCTCAAAGTGCTCTTCGGACACTAAATTGTTTCAAAGCAGGTGGCGATGAGGAAATTGTGAGTTGCATTAAGCGTAACGTACCGTAGAGCGCAATGTCAACATTCATTTGTATGGATACCATCTCATGTTGGCATACGCAAGCACGACCACGTAGACAAATGGGCGAAGATACTGTGAACATGGATCTTGGGATGCCTCTTGCTAGGGTTGCACATATATTGAAAAGTTCTCATAAGGAAGAACTAATAGATCTGACAAACACTCAAAGGCCTGAAAGCTGTACTATAAGGCACTACGATCAGTATAGAGATAGCAAGCCTTCGTATGGGTGGCACCGAAGTCAAACCAGACAATGTGACGTGGTTATTGCTAGAATGCGTTTAGGTTATAGAATGTACTGGCAACTGAAAGGTGCAGTAAGTGCAGATAAATCTAGATGTAGACTGTGTAACGAAGAAAACAAGCGAACGCTTGAGCACTATATTTCGGAATGTCATATAATACTGCCTTTCAGACCACTTAACATGAAATATAAAGAACTATGTGAATATTTCATTTCAACTGATACATTGGAAGATTTCCTCGTACTATATCCTAAATTTATTATGTAATAACTACCGTAAACAAATAACAGTGTTATGGAAACACAGTGTCAAATATATATCAAAGTAATATTTTTTGTGTGATATATGATTTATATTTCTATTTTACCATGTACAATTACAGTAGTCACAGACTACTGTACTGTCAGATTGCCCACGCCTGAGCAGATAGCCAGGGTGGTAAATAAAATTACTTAACTTCAGGAACGTTTTCAGCAAGAAATAACTTCAATCTATAGATATGGCTGATGTCTTGCGTGTGCATTAGATCCCGCATAGCGAATCATCTTGTCGGTCATTTTCCATTTCCTTTCATTATAGTATTATTGTTGTTCCCTTTGTTGGTATTGCAACTCCTTTCCTTCTGTGCTAACATTTTTTAGAATCAAATCCTGGATCTTGGTCTCAACAGATTCACTAATCATTGCACCACCATCCTGTTAAGGAGGGAACAGATGCCGTTACAGGTTCGATGTAAAGATTTCTTGAATAATATTGTCCGACGGGAAATATTCAAATACTGACGATTACATTTTCTTTCTGAACATCTTTATAAATCGCCGTTAATATGTATTTTTCCTTCACCGTCTCTTTCCTTCCATGTTCACACTAAGTAATACATGAATCTGCATATATTCAGAGTAGGAAATACATCAGCCTCGCGGCCGAAAAGTGTTCCTTTATCTTAGTCTTCGGGGAAGCAATATTAACATTCAGAGTCGACTGTTGAGTAAGAGTTAGGTCCGAAAATATGCGTCGGTCATTTACTCATAGGCTGATTTGTTAGTGTCAGTTTATGAGCCCATACATCTAAGGGTCCGGAAAAAAAATCAGTCTGAGGCCTATTTTTTAAGGTGGTTATGTGCCCTTATGCCCTAATCTCATTACGTCCGCCATAGATCTCATGTACACGCACTCATGTTAGTATGTATAGGATTACTGCCATTAAATTCCTGTCATCATGATTAATGGTTTTATTATCAACATAAAACTGCATCTGCCGTGACCAGGATTCGAACCTGGGTTATTGCGGCCACAACGCAATGTACTAACCACTATACGATCACGGCCACTGTTACATGAAGTCACATGTAACCCGTGAACTTTCTTAGGAGAACAGCTCTAACTAAGAAAATCGACGGACGGAAAACGCAGTGCGAGTTCAGGCTCTGGAGTAGTTTTCTGGGACTCTTAAAGTGCTCTTCGGACACAAAATTCTTTCAAAGCAGGTGGCGATGAGGAAATTGTGAGTTGCATTAGGCGTAACGTAACTTATAGAATAGAGTGTAATGTCAACATTCAATTTGTATGGATACCATCTCATGTTGGCATAGGCAAGCACGACCACGTAGACAAATTGGCGAAGGAAGCCTGCACCAAAGATACTATGTACATAGATCTTGGGATGCCTCTTGCTAGGGTTGCACATATATTGAAAAGTTCTCATAAGGAAGAACTAGTAGATATAACAAACACTTAAAGGCCTGATAGCTGTACCATAAGGCACTACGATCAGTATAGAGATAGCAAGCCTTCCCATGGGTGGCACCGAAGTCAAACCAGACAATGTGACGTGGTTATTGCCAGAATACGTTTAGTTACAGAATGTACTGGCAACTGCACGATGCAAGAAGTGCAGATGAATCTAGATGTAGATTGTGTAACGAAGAAAACAAATATATATATATATATATATATATATATATATATATATATATATATATATATATATATATATATATATATATCGGAATGTCATGTGATACAGCCTTTCAGACCACGTAACATGAGGTATATAGAACTATGTGAATATTTCATTTCATCTGATATATTGGAAGATATACTCTTACTATATACTAGATTTACTATGTAATAACTATGGTAAACAAATAACAGTTATGTGAGCACAGTGGCAAAAGCATATCAAAGTAATATTTTTTGTATGATATATGATTTCTATTTCTATTTTACCATGTACAGTTACAGTAGTCACAGACTACTGTACTGTCAGATTTATGTAAAACTGTAATCATGATTGTCCACGCCGGAGCAGATAACTAGGATGTTAAATAAACTTACTTAACTTCAGGAACGTTTTCAGTAAGAAATAACTTGAATCTAAAAATATGGCTGATGTTTTATATGTACATTAGATCCCGCATAGCGAATAATTTTGCCGATTATTTTCCATTTCCTTTCATTATAATTTTGTTGGTATAGTCTTCGGGGAAGCAATATTAACATTCAGAGTCGACTGTTGAGTAAGAGTTATGTCCGAAAATATGCGTTGGTCATTTACTCATAGGCTGATTTGTTAGTGTTAGTTTATGAGCCCATACAGCTAAGGGTCCGGAAAGAAAAGAAAAAAAAAACTCAGTCTGAGGCCCATTTCTCTAAGGTGGGTGTGTGCTTATGCCCTCCTCTCATTACGTCCGCCATAGATCTTATGGTACATGTACTCATGTTAGTATGTATAGGATTACTGCCATTAAAATCCTGTTATCATCATTATTAATGGTTTTATTATCAACATAAAACTGCATCTGCCGTGACCAGGATTCGAACCTGGGTTATTGCGGCCACAACGCAATGTACTAACCACTATACGATCACGGCCACTGTTACATGAAGTCACATGTAACCCGTGAACTTTCTCAGGTAAACAGCTCCAACTAAGAAAATCTACGGACGGAAAACCCTGAGCCAGTGCGAGTTCAGATTCTGGAGAAGTTTTCCGTGACTCTTAAAATACTCTTCGGACACTAAATTGTTTCAAAGCAGGTGGCGATGAGGAAATTGTGAGTTGCATTAAGCGTAGCGTAACTTATGCAATATAGTGCAATGTTAACATTCAATTTGTATGGATACCATCTCATGTTGGCAAGCCTGCACCAAAGATTCTGTGAACATAGATCTTTGGATGCCTCTTGCTAGGGTTGCACATATATTGAAAAGTTCTCATAAGGAAGAACTAGTAGATCTGACAAACACTTAAAGGCCTGAAGGCTGTACCATAAGGCACTACGATCAGTATAGAGATAGCAAGCCTTCCTATGGGTGGCACCGAAGTCAAACCAGACAATGTGACAAGGTTATTGCCAGAATACATTTAGGTTACAGAATGTACTGGCAACTGCACGATGCAAGAAGTGCAGATGAATCTAGATGTAGACTGTGTAACGAAGAAAACAATATATATATATATATATATATATATATATATATATATATATATATGTATATATATATATATATATATATATATATATATATATATATATATATATGATATGAGCACTATATCTCGGAATGTCATATGATACAGTCTTTCAGACCACCTAACATGAAGTATAAAGAACTACGTGAATATTTAATTTCATCTGATACACTGCAAGATATACTCGTACTATATCCTAGATCTACTGTGTAATAACTATATAAACAAATAACAGTGTTCTGTAAACACAGTGGCAAAAGCAAATCATAGTAATATTTTTTGTACGATATATGATTTATATTTATATTTTACCATGTACAGTTACAGTAATCATAGACTACTGTACTGTCAGATTTATGTAAAACTCTAATCTTGATTGCTCACGCCTGAGCAGATAGCCAGGGTGGTAAATAAACTTAACTTCAGGAACGTTTTCAGTATGAAATTACTTAAATCTAAAAATATGGCTGATGTCTTACGTGTGCATTAGATCCCGCATATCGAATCATCTTGTCGTTCATTTTCCATTTCCTTTCATTATAGTATTATTGTTGTTACTTTTGTTGGTATTGCAACTCTTTTCCTTCTGTTTTTCCTCTGTACTAACATTTTTTAGAATCTAATACTGGATCTTGGTCCCATCAGATTCGCTAATCACTACACCACCATCCTGTTAAGGAGGGAACAGCGATGTAAAGATTCGATGTAAAGATTTCTTGAATAATGTTGCTGGAAATTTAGTTCTCTGTTGCAATCAGATTATCGTCCGGCGCTAAATATTCAAATACTGATGATCACATTTTCTTTCTGAACATCTTTATCATCATCATCAATAACGGTATGCTCATGTTTAAGTAGCGATCTTGCGCTTTTCTTTCCACTTGTACCATCGACAGCCCGCAAATATCTTTGATGTTGTCGCTCAGTCTTGTCTTCGGTTTGCCTCTTCCTCTGTTTCCTATCACCATCCCTGTCAGCAAGTTTTTCTCAATACTTTCACTTCTTATCACATGGCCAATAAACTTAAGTTTCCCTTTGTTCAAGATGTCCAACAGTCGGTCTTTACAATTTATTTTTCTCAGCACTTCATCATTCGTTTTCTTCTCTGTCCAGTTAATACGTAGTACTTGTCTGTAACACCACACTATTGACCTTTTTCTTGTCCATCTTCTTCAGCACCCAATACTCAGAACCATATGACGCAATTGAGAAAACTAATGAGTTCAGTAACCTCAGCTTTGTCCGTAATGTAATGCTTCGGTCTTTCCAGATGTTATTGAGAGCGTTTTTGGCAATGGTAATTCCTCTTTTTATCTCTGGTGAATCATCATATGTATTAGTTAAAACAGCTCCAAGATAAGTGAACTCTTTCACATTTTCCACAACCATTCCATTGATTGTAACATGTTCATCATTGTTCATTGCCGGTTATCTTTAAATCTTCACGATCTTAGTTTTCTTGGCATTAAGAAACAAACCAGCCTTTTCGCTTGCTTCTCTAACTTTATCTAGTAGTTGTTGTAGTTCAATGATACTGCTGGCAATTAAAACTATATCATCGGCGTATCTTACATTTGATATTTTGTATTCTCCAACATCTACAGTTCCTTCAAAATTCTTTAGAGCACCTCTCATAATTGCTTCAGAATATATATTAAAAAGATGCGGAGACAGAATGCAACCTTGTCGTACTCCTTGGTTAACTTCGAACCATTCTGTTAACCCATGAGTGGTTCTTACAGTTGCTTGTTGTTGGTCATACATGGCTTTTATTGGTTAGATAATATGTTTTGGAAATTTCATATCGTTCATGTTATTGCAGAGAATACCGTGATCAACAGTATCAAAAGCTTTAGAGTAATTGATGAAACATAGGTATAGGTCTTTCTGATGTTCTCTGTTTTTCTCTACGATCAATTTCAGATTTAGAATCTAGTTTCTGGTACCTGAACATCTTTATGAATCGTTGTTAATACGTATTTTTCCTTCACCGTCTCTATCCTTCCATGTTCACACCTAGTAATACATGAAGCTACATATATTCAGAGTAGGAAATACATCAGCCTCGCGGCCGAAAAGTGTTCCTTTATCTTAGTCTTCGGGGAAGCAATATTAACATTCTCAGTCGAACGATGAGTAAGAGTTATGTTCGAAAATGTGCGTCGGCCATTTACTCATAGATAAACCTGTTAGTGATCCGTTTACTCTACTGTACAATATTGGACATTTCAGAGGGACTGAAGGGGCATTAAGTATTTTTTTTACTCCTGTTTGGAAGGATTATAACAATAATGAACTCAAACAATGTATCTTATATAGTATGTGTTTGTATATTTATATAAATACACACACACACACACACACAGATATATATATATATATATATATATATATATATATATATATATATATATATATAATTTTATATATATATACATATATATATATATATATATATATATATATATATATACATATATATATATATATTCATTTATACAGACATATATATGTATATATATATATATATATATATATATATATATATATATATATATATATATATGTATATGTGTGTGTGTGTGTATGTGTGTACACTTACATACATAAATTTATTGAATTCACCGCTTCTCTATATATCTACATCAGTGTCTGTGTCCGGATCAAGAAAAAAATAGGAGTCCACTGTAGTGTGTCAGGGAAGGAGTCAACGGCGAGCGTGTTAGCCCATGCAGCCTAGGGTCCGGAAAAAAATAGAAAAAAATTCCAATCTGAAGCCTATTTTTTAAGGTGGTTATGTGCCCTTATGCCCTAATCTCATTACGTCCACCATAGATCTTATGTACACGCACTCATGTTAGTATGTATAGGGTTACTTCCATTAAATTACTGTCATCATGATAAATGGTTTTATTATCAACATAAAACTGCATCTGCCGTGACCAGGATTCGAACCTGGGTTATTGCGGCCACAACGCAATGTACTAACCACTATACGATCACGGCCACTGTTACATGAAGTCACAAGTAACCCGTGAACTTTCTCAAGTGAACAGCTCCAGGTAAGAAAATCGACGGACGGAAAACGCTGAACCAGTGCGAGTTCAGGCTCTGGAGTAGTTTTCTGTGACTCTCAATATGCTCTTCGGACACGAAATTCTTTCAAAGCAGGTGGCGATGAGGAAATATGAGTTGCATTAAGCGTAACATAACTTATGCAACAGAGTGCAATGTCAACATTCAATTTGTATGGATACCATCTCATGTTGGCATACGCAAGCACGACCACGTAGACAAACTGGCGAAGGAAGCCTGCACCAAAGATTCTGTGAACATAGATCTTGGGATGCCTCTTGCTAGGGTTGCACATATATTGAAAAGTTCTCATAAAGAAGAACTAGTAGATCTGACAAACATTCAAAGGCCTGAAAGCTGTATCATAAGGTACTACGATCAGCATAGAGATAGCAAGCTTCCTTATGGGTGGCACCGAAGTCAAACCAGACAATGTGACGTGGTTATTGCCAGAATACGATTAGTTACAGAATGTACTGGCAACTGCACGATGCAAGAAGTGCAGATGAATCTAGATGTAGATTGTGTAACGAAGAAAACAATATATATGTATATATATACGTACACACACACACACACACACACATATATATATATATATATATATATATATATATATATATATATATATATATATATATATATATATATATATATATATATATATCGGAATGTCATGTGATACAGCCTTTCAGACCATGTAACATGAGGTATAAAGAACTATGTGAATATTTCATTACATCTGATACATTGGAAGATATACTCTTACTATATCCTAGATTTACTATGTAATAACTATGGTAAACAAATAACAGTTGTGTAAACACAGTGGCAAAAGCATATCAAAGGAATAATTCTTTTGTATGATATATGATTTCTATTTCTATTTTACCATGTACAATTACAGTAATCACAGACTACTGTACTGTCAGATTTATGTAAATCTCTAATCATGATTGCCCACGCTTGAGCAGATAGCCAGGATGGTAAATAAAATTGCTTCAGGAACATTTTCAGTAAGAAATAACTTCAATCTATAAATATGGCTGATGTCTTGCGTGTACATTAGATCCCGCATAGCGAATCATCTTGACGGTCATTTTCCATTTCCTTTCACTATAATATTATTGATGTAACTTTTGCTGGTACGGTAACTCTTTTCCTTCTATTTCCCCTCTGTACTAACATTTTTAAAAATCTAATCTTGGATCTTGGTCTCAACAGATTCGCTAATCACTGCACCACGATCTTGTTAAGGAGGGAACAGATGCCGTTACAGGTTCGATGTAAAGATTTCTTGAATAATATTGCTGTAATCTTAGTTCCTCTTTTGCAATCAGATTATCGTCCGGCGGTAAATATTCAAATACTGACGATTACATTTTCTTTCTGAACATCTTTATAAATCGCCGTTAATATGTACTTTTCCTTCACCGTCTCTTTCCTTCTATGTTCACACCAAGTAATACATGAAACAACATATATTCAGAGTAGGAAACACATCAGCCTCGCGGCCGAAAAGTGTTCCTTTATCTTAGTCTTCGGGGAAGCAATAATAACATTCAGAGTCGACGGTTTGAGTAAGAGTTAGGTCCGAAAATATGCGTCGGTCATTTACTCATAGGCTGATTTGTTAGTGTCAGTTTATGAGCCCATACAGCTAAGGGTCCAGAAAAAAAGAAAAAAGAATCAGTCTGAGGCCCATTTCTCTAAGGTGTGTGTGTGCTTATGCCCTCCTCTCATTACGTCCGCCATAGATCTTATGTACATGTACTCATGTTAGTATGTATAGGATTACTGCCATTAAAATCCTGTCATTATCATTATTAATGGTTTTATTATCAAAATAAAACTGCATCTGCCGTGACCAGGATTCGAACCTGGGTTATTGCGGCCACAACGCAATGTACTAACCACTATACGATCACGGCCATTGTTACATGAGGTCACATGTAACCCGTGAACTTTCTCAGGTGAACAGCTCCGAGTAAGAAAAACAACGGACGAAAAACCCTGAGCCAGTGCGAGTTCGGGCTCTGGAGTAGTTTTCTGTGACTCTCACTATGCTCTTCGGACACGAAATTCTTTCAAAGCAGGTTGTAATGAGGAAATATGAGTTACATTAAGCGTAACGTAACTTATGCAACAGAGCGGAATCTCAACATTCAATTTGTATGGATACCATCTCATGTTGGCATACGCAATCACGACCACGGAGACAAATTAGCGAAGGAAGCCTACAGCAAAAATATTGTGTACATAGATCTTGGAATGCCTCTTGCTAGGGTTGCAGATATATTGAAAAGTTCTCATGAGGAAGAACTAGTAGATCTGACAAACACTCAAAGGCCTAAAAGCTGTAAGGCACTGCGTTCAGTATAGAGATAGCAAGCCTTCCTATGGGTGGCACCGAAGTCAAACCAGACAATGTGACGTGGTTATTGCCAGAATACGTTTAGTTACAGAATGTACTGGCAACTACACGATGCAAGAAGTGCAGATGAATCTAGATGTAGATTGTGTAACGAAGAAAACAATATATGTATGTATGTATATATATATATATATATATATATATATATATATATATATATATATATATATATATATATATATATATATATATATATATATCGGAATGTCATGTGATACAGCCTTTCAGACCATGTAACATGAGGTATAAAGAATAAAGAATGTAAATATTTCATTTCATCTGATACATTGCAAGATATACTCTTACTATATCCTAGATTTACTATGTAATAACTATGGTAAACAAATAACAGTTGTGTAAACACAGTGGCAAAAGCATTTCAAAGTAATATTCATTTTATATGATATATGATTTCTATTTCTATTTTACCATGTACAATTACAGTAGTCACAGACTACTGTACTGTCAGATTGCCCACGCCCGAGCAGATAGCCGGGGTGGTAAATAAAATTACTTAACTTCAGGAACGTTTTCAGTAAGAAATAACCTAAATCTAAAAATATGGCTGATGTCTTGCGTGTGCATTAGATCCCGCATATCGAATCATCCTGTCGGTCATTTTCCATTTCCTTTCATTATAGTATTATTGTTGTTACTTTTGTTGGTATGACACCTTTTTCCTTCTGTTTTCCCTCCGTACTAACATTTTTTTAGAATCTAATCTTGGATCTTGGTCTCAACAGATTCGTTAATCACTGCACCACGATCATGTTAAGGAGGGAACAGATGCCGTTACAAGTTCGATGTAAAGATTTCTTGAATAATATTGCTGTAAATTTAGTTCCTCTTTTGCAATCAGATTATCGTCCGACGCTAAATATTCAAATACTGATGATCACATTTTCTTTCCGAACGTCTTTATAAATCGCCGTTAATATGTATTTTTCCTTCACCGTCTCTTTCCTTCTATGTTCACACCAAGTAATACATGAATCTGCATATATTCAGAGTAGGAAATACATCAGCCTCGCGGCCGAAAAGTGTTCCTTTATCTTAGTCTTCTGGGAAACAATATTAACATTCAGAGTCGACGGTTGAGTAAGAGTTATGTCCGAAAATATGCGTCGATCATTTCCTCATAGGCTAATTGGTTAGTGATCCATTTACTCTGCTATACAATATTGGACATTTCAGGTGGACTGAAGGGGCATTCAATGTTTTTTTTACTCCTGTTTGGAAGAATTATAGCAATAATGAACTCAAACAATGTAGCGTATATACTATGTGTATGTATATGTGTATATATATACATACATACATATATATATATATATATATATATATATATATATATATATTATGTATATATATTATATATATATATATATATATATATATATATTATATATATATATATATATATATATATATATATATATATTTTATATATACATATATATATACATACACTTACATAAATTTATTGAATTCACCGCATCTCTATATATCTACATCAGTGTCTGTGTCCGTGTTCGGATCTAGAAAAAAAAAATAGGAGTCCGCTGTGGTGTGTAAGGGAGGGAGTCAACGGCGAGCGTGATGACCCCATACAGCTAAGGGTCCGGAAAAAATAGTCTGAGGCTTATTTTTTAATTTGGGTATGTGTCCTTATGCCCTTCTCTCATTACGTCCTCCATAGATCTTATGCACATGTACTCATGTTAGTATGTATAGAATTACTGCCATTATGTGCATATGAAATCCCTGTCATTATCATTGTTAATGCTTATATTATCAACATAAAACTGTATCTGCCGTGACCAGGATTCGAACCTGGGTTATTGCGGCCACAACGCAATGTACTAACCACTATACGATCACGGCCACTGTTACCTGAAGAAGTGAAAGGTAACCCGTGAACTTTCTCAGGAGAACAGCTCCAACTAAGAAAATCTACGGATGGAAAACGCTGAACCAGTGCGAGTTAAGGCTCTGGAGTAGTTTTCTGTGACTATCAAAGTGCTCTTCGGACACGAAATTCTTTCAAAGCAGGTGGCGATGAGGAAAGAGTGAGTTGCATTAGGCGTAACGTAACTTATGCAATAGAGTGCAATGTCAACATTCAATTTGTATGGATACCATCTCATGTTGGCATACGCAAGCACGACCCCGTAGACAAATTGGCGAAGGAAGCCTGCACCAAAGATACTGTGTACATAGATCTTGGGATGCCTCTTGCTAGGGTTGCACATATATTGAAAAGTTCTCATAAAGAAGAACTAGTAGATCTGACAAGCATTCAAAGGCCTGAAGGCTGTACCATAAGTCACTACGATCAGTATAGAGATAGCAAGCCTTCCCATGGGTGGCACCGAAGTCAAACCAGACAATGTGACGTGGTTATTGCCAGAAAGCTTTTAGGTTATAGAATGTACTGGCAATTGAAAGGTGCAATAAGTGCAGATGAATCTGGATGTTGACTGTGTAACGAAGAAAACAAGCGAACGCTTGAGCATTATATCTCGGAATGTTATGTGATAACACCTAACATGACGTATGTGAATATTTCATTTTATCTGATACATTGGAAGATTTCCTCGTACTATATACTAAATCTATTATGTAGTAATTACCGTAAACAAATAACAGTGTTATGTAATCACAGTGGCAAATACATATCAAAGTAATATTTTTGTATGATATATGATTTATATTATGATTTCTATTTCTATTTTACCATGTACAATTACAGTAGTCACAGACTACTGCACTGTCAGATTTATGTAAGACTGTAATCATGATTGCCCACGCCTGAGCAGATAGCCAGGGTGGTAAATAAAATTACTAAACTTCAGGAACGTTTTCAGTAAGAAATAACTTCAATCTATAAATATGGCTGATGTCTTACGTGTACATTAGATCCCGCATAGCGAATCATCTTGACGGTCATTTTCCATTTCCTTTCACTATAATAATATAGATGTAACTTTTGTTGGTATGGCAACTCTTTTCCTTCTATTTCCCCTCTGTACTAACATTTTTAGAATCTAATCCTGGATCTTGGTCTCAACAGATTCGTTAATCACTGCGCCACGATCTTGTTAAGGAGGGAACAGATGCCGTTACAAGTTCGATGGAAAGATTTCTTGAATCATATTGCTGAAAATTTAGTTTCATTTTTGCAATCAGATTATCGTCCGGCGCTAAATATTCAAATACTGACGATTACATTTTCTTTCTGAACATTATAAATCACCGTTAATATGTATTTTTCCTTCACCGTATATCTCCATGTTCACATCTAGTAATGCATGAAGCTACATATATTCAGTAGGAAATACATCAGCCTCGCGGCCGAAAAGTGTTCCTTTATCTTAGTCTTCGGGGAAGCAATATTAACATTCAGAGTCGACGGTTGAGTAAGAGTAATGTCCGAAAATATGCGTCGGCCATTTACTCATTGGCTAATTTGTTAGTGATCCATTTACTCTGCTATACAATATTGGACATTTCAGGTGGACTGAAGGGGCATTCAATGTTTTTTTTACTCCTGTTTGGAAGGATTATAGCAATAATGAACTCTAGCAATGTACCGTAGATAGTATTGTATGCATATGTATATATATACATACATATATATATACTGCATATATTCATATACATATATTTATATATATATTTATTTGTGCAGACATTTATATATATATATATATATATATATATATATATATATATATATATATATATATATATATATATATATGTGTGTGTGTGTGTGTGTGTGTGTGTGTGTGTGTGTGTGTGTGTGTGTGTGTGTGTGTGTGTGTGTGTGTGTGCGTGCGTGTGTGTGTGCGTGTGTGTTTGTGTATATATACTCTCACGCACACACATACACTTACATACACACATAAATTTATTGAATTCACCGCATCTCTATATATCTACATCGGTGTCTGTGTCCGTGTTCGTCGTTACGGATCTAGAAAAAAAATAGGAGTGCGCTGTGGCGTGTCAGGGAGGGAATCAACGGCGAGCGTGATGCCCCATACAGCTAAGGGTCCGGAAAAAATAGAAAAAAGTCACAGTCTGAGGCCTATATTTTGAGGTGGGTATGTGCCTAGATGCCCTCCTCTCATTAGGTAAACCATAGATCTTGTGTACACGTACTCATGTTAACATGTACAGGATTGCTGTCATTATGTGTATATGAAATTCCTGTCATTATCATTATTAATGGTTTTATTGTCGACATAAAACTGCATCTGCCGTGACCAGGATTCGAACCTGGGTTATTGCGGCCACAACGCAATGTACTAACCACTATACGATCACGGCCACTGTTACATGAAGTTACATGTAACCCGTGAACTTTCTCAGGTAAACAGCTCCAACTAAGAAAATCTACGGATGGAAAACGTTGAACCAGTGCGAGTTCAGGCGCTGGAGTAGTTTTCTGTGACTCTCAATATGCTTTTCGGACACTAAATTCTTTCAAAGCAGGTGGCGATGAGGAAATATGAGTTACATTAAGCGTAACGTAACTTATGGAATAAAGCGCAATGTCAACATTCAATTTGTATGGATACCATCTCATGTTGGCATACGCAAGCACGACCACGTAGACAAATGGGCGAAGATACTGTGAACATAGATCTTGGGATGCCTCTTGGTAGGGTTGCACATATATTGAAAGGTTCTCAAAAGAAAGAACTAGTAGATCTGATTAACACTCAAAGGCCTAAAAGCTGTGCCATAAGGCACTACGATCAGTATATAGATAGCAAGCCTTCATATGGGTGGCACCGAAGTCAAACCACACAATGTGACGTGGTTATTGCCAGAATTCGTTTAGTTACAGAATGTACTGGTAACTTCACGGTGCAAGAAGTGCAGATGAATCTAGATGTAGATTGTGTAACGAAGAAAACAATATATATATCTCGGAATGTCATGTGATACTCTCACGTACACACATACACGTACATACATACATAAATTTATTGAATTCAACGCACCTCTATATATCTACGTCTCTGTGTCCGTGTAAGTGTGCAGTTACGGATCTAGAAAAAAAATTAGGAGTTTGCTCTGGTGTGTCGGGGGGGGGGGGGTGAGTCAACGGCGAGCGTAATGAGCCCATACAGCATACAGGGTCCGGAGAAATAGAAAAAAATCCCAGTCTGAGGCCTATCTTTTGAGGTGGGTATGTGCCCTTATGCCCTAATCTCATCACGTCCGCCATAGATCTTATGTACACGTACTTATGTTAGTATGTATAAGATTACTGTCATTATGTACATAAGAAATTTCTGCCATTATCATTGTTATTGCTTATATTATCCTCATAAAACTGTATCTGCTGTGACCAGGATTCGAACCTGGGTTATTGCGGCCACAACGCAATGTACTAACCACTATACGATCACGGCCACTGTTACGTGAAGTCACCTGTACCCGTGCACTTTCTCAGGTAAACAGCTCCAACTAAGAAAATCTACGGTTTCAAAACGCAGAACCAGTGCGAGTTCGGGCTCTGGTGTAGTTTTCTGTGACTCTCAAAGTGCTCTTCGGACACTAAATTGTTTCAAAGCAGGTGGCGATGAGGAAATTGTGAGTTGCATTAAGCGTAACGTACCGTAGAGCGCAATGTCAACATTCATTTATATGGATACCATCTCATGTTGGCATACGCAAGCACGACCACGTAGACAAATGGGCGAAGATACTGTGAACATGGATCTTGGGATGCCTCTTGCTAGGGTTGCACATATATTGAAAAGTTCTCATAAGGAAGAACTAATAGATCTGACAAACACTCAAAGGCCTGAAAGCTGTACCATAAGGCACTACGATCAGTAGAGAGATAGCAAGCCTTCGTATGGGTGGCACCGAAGTCAAACCAGACAATGTGACGTGGTTATTGCTAGAATGCGTTTAGGTTATAGAATGTACTGGCAACTGAAAGGTGCAGTAAGTGCAGATAAATCTCGATGTAGACTGTGTAACGAAGAAAACAAGCGAACGCTTGAGCACTATATTTCGGAATGTCATATGATACTGCCTTTCAGACCACTTAACATGAAATATAAAGAACTATGTGAATATTTCATTTCAACTGATACATTGGGAGATTTCCTCGTACTATATCCTAAATTTATTATGCAATAACTACCGTAATCAAATAACAGTGTTATGTAAACACAGTGTCAAATATATATCAAAGTAATATTTTTTGTGTGATATATGATTTATATTTCTATTTTACCATGTACAATTACAGTAGTCACAGACTACTGTACTGTCAGATTGCCCACGCCTGAGCAGATAGCCAGGGTGGTAAATAAAATTACTTAACTTCAGGAACGTTTTCAGCAAGAAATAACTTCAATCTATAGATATGGCTGATGTATTGCGTGTGCATTAGATCCCGCATATCGAATCATCTTGTCGGTCATTTTCCATTTCCTTTCATTATAGTATTATTGTTGTTCCTTTTGTTGGTATTGCAACTCCTTTCCTTCTGTGCTAACATTTTTTAGAATCAAATCCTGGATCTTGATCTCAACAGATTCACTAATCATTGCACCACCATCCTGTTAAGGAGGGAACAGATGCCGTTACCGGTTCGATGTAAAGATTTCTTGAATAATATTGTTCGACGGGAAATATTCAAATACTGACGATTACCTTTTCTTTCTGAACATCTTTATAAATCGCCGTTAATATGTATTTTTCCTTCACCGTCTCTTTCCTTCCATGTTCACACTAAGTAATACATGAATCTGCATATATTCAGAGTAGGAAATACATCAGCCTCGCGGCCGAAAAGTGTTCCTTTATCTTAGTCTTCGGGGAAGCAATATTAACATTCAGAGTCGACGGTTGAGTTATGTCCGAAAATATTCGTCGGTCATTTACTCATGGGCTGATTTGTTAGTGCCAGTTTATGAGCCCATACAGCTAAGGGTCCGGAAAAAAAATCAGTCTGAGGCCTATTTTTTAAGGTGGTTATGTGCCCTTATGCCCTAATCTCATTACGTCCGCCATAGATCTCATGTACACGCACTCATGTTAGTATGTATACGATTACTGCCATTAAATTCCTGTCATCATGATTAATGGTTTTATTATCAACATAAAACTGCATCTGCCGTGACCAGGATTCGAACCTGGGTTATTGCGGCCACAACGCAATGTACTAACCACTATACGATCACGGCCACTGTTACGTGAAGTCACATGTAACCCGTGAACTTTCTCAGGTAAACAGCTCCAACTAAGAAAATATACGGACGGAAAACCCTGAGCCAGTGCGAGTTCAGATTCTGGAGAAGTTTTCCGTGACTCTTAAAATACTCTTCGGACACTAAATTGTTTCAAAGCAGGTGGCGATGAGGAAATTGTGAGTTGCATTAAGCGTAACGTAACTTATGCAATAGAGTGCAATGTCAACATTCAATTTGTATGGATACCATCTCATGTTGGCATACGCAAGCACGACCACGTAGACAAACTGGCGAAGGAAGCCTGCACCAAAGATTCTGTGAACATAGATCTTTGGATGCCTCTTGCTAGGGTTGCACATATATTGAAAAGTTCTCATAAGGAAGAACTAGCAGATCTGACAAACACTTAAAGGCCTGAAGGCTGTACCATAAGGCACTACGATCAGTATAGAGATAGCAAGCCTTCCTATGGGTGGCACCGAAGTCAAACCAGACAATGTGACATGGTTATTGCCAGAATACGTTTAGGTTACAGAATGTACTGGCAACTGCACGATGCAAGAAGTGCAGATGAGTCTAGATGTAGACTGTGTAACGAAGAAAACAATATATATATATATATATATATATATATATATATATATATATATATATATATATATATATATATATATATATGAGCACTATATCTCGGAATGTCATATGATACAGTCTTTCAGACCACCTAACATGAAGTATAAAGAACTACGTGAATATTTAATTTCATCTGATACACTGCAAGATATACTCGTACTATATCCTAGATCTACTGTGTAATAACTATATAAACAAATAACAGTGTTCTCTAAACACAGTGGCAGAAGCAAATCATAGTAATATTTTTTGTACGATATATGATTTATATTTATATTTTACCATGTGCAG
>NC_051402.1:46147130-46149630 GCF_015228065.2 Penaeus monodon | reverse complement strand
ACATGCCTTACTCTGCGTCAGGTAGTCCAAGACCCAGCAAACAGTGCTCGTCCAGATCGGGCCCCATACCCGGCAGCCGCTGCACCGTGCTGCCCACGCCAATACGAGCCTCCACTGGCCCCTTGAGCTGCACACAATGCCCCGTGACACCACACAGTCTCTGTTTGGGGCGGTCTGGAAGTCGCATAGTGGCCAACATATCAGGCCGCACTAGGGTCTTCTCAGCCCCAGTGTCCACTGTCAGGCGGCATGGCTTCCCATCTATTGAGCCCCCCACCTGCACGTGCTGGTTCGACGGCAGGTTTTCCAAAGTCGGGGCCCGGAACCGAGGACGGCTGGGTTTCGGCCCCCCTTTTCTAAAGTTTTCCGCCTGTACCCCTTCCTTAGCCTTAGGACATGCATCAGATGGTGACCATACCTGCCACAGTCCTTGCAGCACTGCTGGAAGGCCATCAGAATCCGTCCGGTTGAGAGGACGTGTTCTCCGCTCCCTCCGACACTGACTACGTCTGTGCCCTACCTCTCCGCAGCCCCAACACAAGCCTTGGAAAGTTCTCGGGCTCACCTTCCTCAATGCTACCTTCTCCACTTTAGCCTTCCGGCCCCGGAGGTCACGGCGGGCTGAGCAGCTGGCCCTAGGCCACTGGCTGCCTTCAGGAAGGCCTCGAACTCCAAGACCCTCGCCAGCGCAACCTGCAGGTCCTCAGGGTGTGCCTGCTTGACGTAGATTTGCAGCTGCTGGTCCTGCAAAGCGTCAACAAAGAAATCGCGGGCCAGGACCACAATCATCTCTTCCGCAGCCGCAGGGTACGACCTCCTTACCAGCGCCTCCACATCCTGCGCCAGCTGGGACAGTGTCTCGCCACGCTCACGAGTCCGCTTCTTCAAGCGGGCCCGATATACCTCGGCCTGGTGGTGGTGCCCGAAACGGCGTTTTCAAAGCCTCCGCCACGCTGGTGTAAGAGGCATGTTGGGATGCCGGCAGATACCCCAACACTTCCACCGCGGGGCCCCTTAGCGCTGTTACCAGCTGCAGGGCCTTCTCTTCCTGGCTCCAGCCCTGGGAATGCCAGCATTTTTAAATTGGGCGACATATGCCTCCCAGGCCACCTTCCCGTCGTACTCAGCTGGCTTACGCCTCACAGAATGTCTGGAGGCCGAGGGCTGCGGGGTGAGAACGCGTGCCGTGAACTAACACGCCCGGGGGGGAGGAAGGGGTGAGGGAGGCAATGAGGCGGGTTGACCGGGTCCGAGTTTGCCGCCACCTATATCCAAGGGAGCGGTTCCGATGTGTCCCCAGCCTTCTGCAGCGACCACTGGCTCCGACACGACGCTGTGAGGCCCGGGGGTTTCCTGCCACGGACCCCAGGCAGACCTCAGCAAATCTGACACTCTGGTATCTGTTGCCAGAACCTCGTCTGCCTTCTCTGCTTGCAACGTTTACTACCTCGTGACGCCGCCTTTCCACCTTCACTTCCTCCCTCAGGCCCTGAACCTTGCCATTCAGAGTCTGCACCTCCTCCATCAGTCCACTCTTCACGCTGTTGCAGGCCTTGTCGGTGTACTGCTGAGTTTCCATCTTCACAGATGCAAGATTGCTCTGTAGCACCTCAACAAGTTGGCAGAACTGTTCCTCTGCCTTCTTTGCCCGCATCTCGACGAGATGGTGGGGCCTGCTCGCGTGCCCTCTGTGCCCGCTCTTCTGCCCTTTGTGCCATTTCCTCCCTCATACCGCCAGCAAAGGCAGTGATCGGTCCATCTGGCTCGGCTTTCACCTCACTCGTGCCTGCCTCAGTCATAGCCTCCTCACCCTCATGGCTGCCGCCATCTTTGGACGACATGATAAATCTGCGCGTCTCACTGATCAAATATCACAAATCCCACTCCTGACACCATTTGTTACGCCGGTCCGCCTAGTCTCTCTGCCACCAACACAAGGCAGGCTAGGCAGACGGGGTGCTATCCACAGGGTCGTGAACACTGAACAGCTCCAAGAGGCACCGAGCACCACAGCGTCCCAGAACACCAGGAGGGAAAACGCCAAGTGGCGAGGCAGGGCACGAAATAAACACAAAATCATAGTCTTTCCTTTATTTAAACAAGTTTTTTACCCGTACACTTTTCTATAGGCACAATACAGGGGGAAACCAGCATGTCACACTGCACGATACAGCTTATAACAGGGCAACACAAAGTTTATATCGGGTCACAAGGGCACACAGAGGTCTTCACAGGAGCAGCACCCAACTTCGTCTCTTTGGCTTGTTCCTCTGCTCCTCCGCTCACAGCCAGTTGCGACATGTTTGCCCAGGATCCTTTTCATGTTAACACATGCCCAGGTCATCCTTTTCATGTTAACACATGTTTCGCACAGAGACAAAGACCCACTGGCGTAGCAATATATATATATATATATATATATATATATATATATATATATATATAATATATATATATATATATATATATATATATATTGTATTGAGTGCTCTGTCTTACG
>NC_051402.1:46136515-46142030 GCF_015228065.2 Penaeus monodon | reverse complement strand
ATAGCATTATCATTATTAATAGTTATCATCATTGATATTTATATTGTCATCACTATCATTATTGTTGTTGTTATTACTATTATTATTGTTAATTATCATCATCATTATTATCAACATCATCATCATTAGTCTTATCATCATCATCATTAGTCTTATCATCATTATTATTATTATTATCATAATTGCTATCATTATCATCATGATTTTTTTTTATTATCATTATTATTATCATTATTATTATTATTATTATTATTATTATTATTATTATTATTATTATTATTATTATTATTATTATTACTATTACTATTATTATTATCATTATTATTATTATTATTATTATTTTTGCTGTTGTCGATATCATATGACTATAATGATCAAGGATATTATTACTTCTACCGTTAGTACTATACTATCATTACTGATGAAGTGCCATATCTATTAACATTAAAACCAACATCATCACCGTTGTTAACATTACTATCAAATATACTCCGAGTTATGATGATAATGACCAGGATTGTAACGCACATTTCTGTCGCTGGAATTACCAAGGCGAAAGCGACATGAGCTTCAAAAGCCATGCCCTTTAGACTTCATTAAAGATTTAGCTGTGGCGAGAGACCTCACGTGGCTATTTATCTCATCTGCAACCCTTTCAGCGGCAGGGGAAAATGCGTGATTAGATGGGGTTTTATATTGAAATGGAAATTCAAGAGAGAGAAAAAAAATCTGCTATGAATAATGAGGGTTTTGAGTTTGACGTAATATGATTTATTTTCTCTCTCACGGACGTATCGAAAGAATAAGCTAATTTTTGTGGTTGTTATTATTATGTTCCTTTTGTCGTTGTTGTTTTTTAAATAAGTTGTGACCTATTTCAACAACAACAACAATCGTACCTCTCATTTAATGATGTGATATATCAATGTTATTTCCCACTACCATAGTATCACTACTATCATCATTATATTTCCATCTCTGTCTCTATTTCTATCTATCTATCAATCTATTTATCTGTCTATAATGCATAAAGACATACACGCACGGACATTATTTTGTAAAATTGGTACTGTTATCATCATTTTCATTATTATTACTATGATCATGATTAGTGAATGGAAAAACACTCTTCCGTGCTGATACAATGCAAGAAAAACCCACAATACAAAAACTAGATTACTGAAAATGAGACTACAGTTTCGAAATCAACCTGGATTCCATCCTCAGGTCTGAAGAGGAAAGGGAGAGGAGGGGGTATGAAAGAGAGAAGGGAGAGGCAACGCCGTAACACGGGACAGGTGAGAACAGACGAACGGAAGCAAAGGGAGGCCACGTCAGGTCGGAGGATCGGGTGGACTATGCGCCGGGTGACCGGCATAAGGAAGAAGGCGGAGGATGTGGGAAGCGAGGAGACTATCAGCAGGAGAAAAGCCGCAGTTCAAGTTGAAATTAGGCAGCAGCTTTGTTTAGGAGGATTCCACCAGTCTGCGGGCGTGGACATCAGCGGAAGGAAAGACTATTCGCGCCGCTGACCAGTCCATCTGATTGCCTGTGTCCCACTGATGGCAAAAGAGGGCGTTGTTGTTGTGTCCCCTGGATACAGCTTACTTATGTTGAGACAGACGCTTAGTGAGACTGGCGCCTGTCTCGCCAAAGTACTGCTTATCACAGGAGGCACAAGGGACAGCATAGGTGCCCACCTTCGAGGTAGAGGGAGGGCTGGTATGGACCAGGTTGCGACGGAGAGTGTTCACCTGACGAAAGATCAGCCTGCAGTTGAGAGGGTTAAGAGAGCGACGAAGAGAGTAGATCTCCGCAGTGTAGGACAGGCTGAGGACAGGCAGGTGATGAGTCTCTTTAGGAGAGGAGTCGTGGTAGAAGGTACGCCGTGCCCTGGATAACGCGACGTCGAGAACATGACCAGGATAGCGCAGTTTGGAGAACGAGCGGCGCAGGAAGTCGATCTCTCCATCCAGGTACTGGGGGTCACAGATGCGGAGGGCGCAGATGAACAGTGAGGTTGCAACACCTCTCTTTACATGGAGCGGATAGTGTGAGAAGAAGTGTATGTACATACCACTATGCATAGGCTTCCAGTACATGGAGAAGGAGAAGTGGTCAACAGAGCGATGAACTAGGGTGTCCAAGAAAGGGAGCTTGTTGTCAACCTCCCATTCCACCTTGAAACGGATGGAAGGAGAGAGAGAGTTCAGCTGCTTCAGGAAATCCGGAAACAGGGCAGAGTCATGAGACTAGAGAGCAAAGACGTCGTCGACATACCTCAGCCAGACCGATGGACGAAGGGAGATGGAAGGGAGAAGCTCAGACTCGAAGAATTCCATGAACAGGTTTGCTAAGACTGGAGAGAGGGAAGAGCCCATGACCGGCTTATGGGTTTTAGGAAGCCCATAGAAATGAGGGAGTCGAGGGTTGATGACCTTGAAACTCTGGTAGAGATTCGTCTCCGGAAAACAGGCTGCTATCTCTTTCAGGCGACGGTGGAAGGTAGCATCAATGCGTTCACGGGGGTCTAGCTTTTGTAATGTGGGGTTTCTTCCATGATTATTATTTTATAGATATCGTTATGAGTACTTTCATTTTCTTTTCATTATTATTTTCATGATAAAACACCCTTTATTCGATATTCACAAAGTCTAAGTATTAGCCCGGAAACACTCAAGTGTATACTAATAAAAATAATAATAATAATTAAATAAATAATAAATATATGAATAAATAAATAAATATATATATATACATATATATATATATATATATATATATATTGCTACGCCAGTGGGTCTTTGTCTCTGTGCGAAACATGTGTTAACATGAAGGGACCTGGGCAAACATGACGCAGCTGGCTGGGAGCGGGGGAGCGGAGGAACAAGCCAAGAGACGAGTTGGGTGTTGCTCCTGTGAAGACCTGTGTGTGCCTTGTGACCTGAGATAAACCTGGTGTTGCCCTGTTATAAGCTGTATTGTGCTGTGTGACATGCTGGTTTCCCCCCTGTATTGTGCCTATAGAAAAGTGTACGGGTAAATAACTTGTGTAAATAAAGGAAAGACTGTCATTTTGTGTTTACTTCGTGCCCTGCCTCCCACTTGGCGTTTCCTCTCCTGGTGATCTGGGACGCTGTGGTGTTCGGTGCCTCTTGGAGCTGTTCAGTGTTCACGACCCTGTATATAACACGCCGTCTGCCTAGCCTGCCTTGTGTTGGTGGCAGAGAGACGAGGCGGCCGGCGTAACAATTGGTGTCAGGAGTGGGATTTGTGATATTTGATCAGTGAGAGCGCCGATTTATCATGTCGTACAAAGATGGCGGCAGCCATGAGGGAGAGGAGGCTATGACTGAGGCAGGCACGAGTGAGGTGAAGCCGAGCCAGATGGACCTGATCACTGCCATGCTGGCCGGTATGAGGGAGGAAATGGCACAAAGGGCAGAAGAGCAGGCACAGAGGGCACGCGAGCAGGCGCACCATCTCGTCGAGATGCAGGCAAGGAAGGCAGAGGAACAGTTCTGCCAACTTGTTGAGGTGCTACAGAGCAATCTTGCATCTGTGAAGATGGAAACTCAGCAGTACACCGACAAGGCCTGCAACAGCGTGAAGAGTGGACTGATGGAGGAGGTGCAGACTCTGAAGGGCAAGGTTCAGGGCCTGAGGGAGGAAGTGAAGGAGGAAAGGCGGCGTCACGAGGTAGTAACGTTGCAAGCAGAGAAGGCAGACGAGGTTCTGGCAACAGATGCTAGAGTGTTAGATTTACTGGGGTCTGCCTGGGGTCCGTGGCAGGAAACCCCCGGGCCTCGCATCGTCGTGTCGGAGCCAGTGATCGCTGCAGAAGGCTGGGGACCCATCGGAACCGCTCCCTTGGGTATAGGTGGCGGCAAACTCGGACCCGGTCAACCTGCCTCATTGCCTCCCTCACCCCCTTCCTCCCCCCCGGGCGTGTTAGTTCACGGCACGCGTTCTCCACCCTGCAGCCCCTCGGCCTCCAGACATTCTGTGAGGCGTAAGCCAGCTGAGTACGACGGGAAGGTGGCCTGGGAGGCATATGTCGCCCAATTTGAAATACTGGCATCTGCCCAGGGCTGGAGCCAGGAAGAGAAGGCCCTGCAGCTGGTAACAGCGGTAAGGGGCCCCGCGGTGGAAGTGTTGGGGCATCTGCCAGCATCCCAACATGCCTCTTACACCAGCGTGGCGGAGGCTTTGAAACGCCGTTTCGGGCACCACCACCAGGCCGCGGTATATCGGGCCCACTTGAAGAAGCAGACTCGTGAGCGTGGCGAGACACTGTCCCAGCTGGCACAGGATATGGAGGCGCTGGTAAGGAGGTCGTACCCTGCGGCTGCGGAAGAGATGATTGTGGTCCTGGCCCGCGATTTCTTTGTTGACGCTTTGCAGGACCAGCAGCTGCAAATCTACGTCAAGCAGGCACACCCTGAGGACCTGCAGGTGGCGCTGGCGAGGGCCTTGGAGTTCGAGGCCTTCCTGAAGGCAACCAGTGGCCTAGGGCCAGCTGCTCAGCCCCGCCGTGAACTCCGGGGCCGGAAGGCTAAAGTGGAGAAGGTAGCATTGAGGAAGGTGAGCCCGAGAACTTTCCAAGGCTTGTGTTGGGGCTGCGGAGAGGAAGGGCACAGACGTAGTCAGTGTTGGAGGGAGCGGAGAACACGTCCTCTCAACTGGACGGATTCTGATGCCTTCCAGCAGTGTTGCAAGGACTGTGGCAGGAATGGTCACCAGCCGAGTGCATGTCTTAAGGCTAAGGAAGTGGTACAGGCGGAAAACTCTGGAGAAGGGGGCCGAAACCCAGCCGTCCTCGGTTCCCGGGCCCCGACTTGGGTAAGCTGCCGTCGAACCAGCATGATGCAGGTGGAGGGCTCAATAGATGGGAAGCCATGCCGCCTGACAGTGGACACTGGGGCTGAGAAGACCCTAGTGCGGCCTGATATGTTGGCCACTATGCAACTTCCAGACGCACCACAGAGACTGTGTGGTATCACGGGGCATTGTGTGCAGCTCAAGGGGCCAGTGGAGGCTCATATTGGCGTGGGCAGCACAGTGCAGCGGCTGCCGGTGTATGTGGCCGATCTGGACGAGCACTGCTTGCTGGGTCTTGACTACCTGACGCAGAGTAAGGCGTGTGTCGACCTTGGACGGAAGCTGGTGAGGGTGCACGGTGAAGATGTGCCCTTCCTTCCAGAGGTTGGCTGTGCAGAGGTAGTTATGGCTGAGCGACTGCACCTTGCCCCCAGGACAGAGTCTAGAATCCGGTGTCGACTGTCAAGAGTGATACGTGGAGTAGAGGGCCTCGTGGAACCCATCCAAAACCTGCAGCTGGCTGATGGTGTAGCGGTTGGGCGGAGCCTTGTTGGACCAGGGGAGGGGTTAGTTACAGTGTTGGTAGCTAACTTCTCCGATAAGGCCCAGAAGGTGCCAGCTGGTGCAAAGCTGGGCACTTGTGAGGAAGTGGAGCGTCCAGAAGAGTCGTCGGGGAGCAAGGAGTTGGTTGGAG
>NC_051402.1:46101515-46116515 GCF_015228065.2 Penaeus monodon | reverse complement strand
CTGGTTTCTACACCATTTAAAAAAATCAACCCAGTGTTTCAGTTATGAAAAATAATATGTAACTTCTGCAATATGCTAGTCGAACCCATTTGATATATACTTAGCAAAAAATAAGTTACAGGACTTTATTTTTCAGACTGTGTGCCCCTGAGCTGGAGATTACTCAAGTTATGTCAAAACCCGGCCTTGATTTTCTTAAAAAAGAAAAAATACGAAATGTTTCTGAAACGGTCTCCTCCAAACTCACTAATGATAGTGTCTATTTTTGCGGGAACTCCATTACATAACCTCATTAACGGTACGATATTGAATCCCTCATCAAGAAAATTATTCCAGGGAACTTCAGACATCAAACGGAACAGATACCTTTACGGACAGCCGGTGTTCGACTCTCCACTAAATTACTACCACTAATTACTGTGAATACATATATATATTCATTTATTTATCTTTTTTCAGATCCTTAGGTTCAAGCATGGAAAGGAATGGCGTTAATTTCTTGTATGGTTATGGTTCTGAGGTAATTAAGTAAACAGAAAGATGAACTGCATCTTACCGTGAGCAGGATTCGAACCTGGATCACAGTGGTTACAACGCAGGAGGCTTTGAACGAGCAAGGTGCTACACAACTTTCTATTCGACACCTCGGTGACGTAATGGCTTTGTCGGTGTGCAGGTCTACGAGCGGAACAGCTTAGACTCGTTAGTAGCTTCGGGTGTCACGTGAAAGAACAAAACTCAACTACATCACCTAAATCATTGGCACTTAGCCGAGGGTATTTAACTCCTTTGTATTTATTTAGTGTATTATTTCATTCTTAGATAGACTGTTAGATTATGAACTAGCATATTTTAAAACTTTAAACTTCCCTGAAGGAAATAAGCAGAAAAAAACTAATAAATTTTTTTAACTGTTAAGATTAGGGATAATTATTTCGATAGTGAAACTGTTACTGGACCATACTAGGCGATCCATTGTTGGCTTAGAGTTACCAAAATGTTAGTTAAGAGCCTGATCTAAATACTATTAAAGCGGAACGTAGTTTTAATCAATCTTATATAAGAAGCCGAATTCATCAGGTCATACATACCAATATATCACAGAAAAGTAAATGTTGAATCGACGAACATCTTAGTCTTATCGAAAAGATTAATTAAAAAAAAAAAAAAAAATCATCGAAATGTTCTAATCACTGGATATTTTGCAAATAGTAGAAAGTGGGTGGAATGAACCTGTTTGATATAGTACCCTAATGTACAACTGAATGATTGCTAGTTCTTGATAACATTCGTTATCTGTCAAGTCGGTGATTACTACATAGATACAAGATAATTAAATGTCCTTAGCTGTTATCAGTGACAAAAATAATAAAACACATGATTTTGCTTAAACATTGGGTCTTGTAGGCAATGACTGGGATACCTTGGCAATAACGCTAAAATAAATATTCATTTATACTCACGTAGATGGACATATACACACACAAACATATATGTGTGTTTGTGTGTGTTGTGTATGTGTATGTGTGTTTATATATATATATATATATACATATATATATTACTACATTATATAATTATATACGTATATATATATATATATATATATCTTATATATATATATCATATATACGTATATACTACATACATTGCATACATACATATACACACACATGCATACTACATAACCACACTCACACACCCCACACACACACACACACACCCACACACACACTACCACACATACACACACACTAACACACACACACACACACACGGACATATATTAATAGTATAATAATATTATATATATATATATATATATATAGATATATATATATATATATACATACATACATACATATATACATATATATCTATATATATATCTATATCTATATATATATATATATATATATATATATATGTATATATTTTTATATACTTATGTATGCATGTATATAGATAGATGGATAGAGAGAGAGAGACAGCGACAGATGTAGACACAGAGGAAGACAGAGACAGATAAATAAGATAGACAGATATAGATATTGAGATATACGTACACAAAAAGAACAGTACTGAAAAGGCCCACTGAATTTATACGATTGGATCCAGCATTATGTTGTATAAACCTTTTTTTCAGTAATCACATAGCTGACTGACATCAATTTACTACAGAGGAAAAACGCAGCACAAGTCTCTGGGTTTTTTCATTCCATAGAGTTGTTTTCTTGAGCCGTTTACTGTAGAAAGCCTGTGGGTTAACTACAGGTGAGAATCTGATACAGTGGCCGTGATCGTATAGTGGTTAGTACATTGCGTTGTGGCCGCAATAACCCAGGTTCGAATCCTGGTCACGGCAATATATCTTTTAAGCTTATGATCATAGTAGTAATCAAAACAATGGCGATGATACTAGTACTACTGGTAATGGTGATAATTATAGTGATAATACTAATAATTCTATTAGTTGACTCACTAACACTTTCTCTGTACTTTTCACGTATTTACTTATTGTTTATATATATATATATATCATATATATATTATAATATATATATATATATATATATATATATATATATATATATTTGGGTATATATATTACATGTATCCTCTGTATGTCACTGAGTTGTGCTTAAAGTTACATCATTATTGTTACGTCTGATTGTAAAACCAGAACTACTAAACTTGAATAATTGGATTGTCTAAGTGCCCTATCTGCTGGTTCCTTGTTTCAGCACTGATGATGAAGGTTTATGACACCTTTGAAACGTTTGTAAAATGAATATGAGTCTTCACAGCCGTATTATTTTACCTCTTCGTGCGTGCGAGTGTATATATATGTGTAACACATGGATGTGTGTGTGTGTGTGTGTATGTATATATATACATATAGATATATATGTGTGTGTGTGTGTGTGTGCCACACACACACACACACACACACACACGCACATATATACACACACACTCGTATATAATATATTGGGTTTTACGTTCCGTAGATTTTGTTGGTGCCGTTCGCTAATGAAAGTTTGCGTTTGTAACAATGATAAGTATCTGTGACAGTGGCCGTGATCGTATAGTGGTTAGTACATTGCGTTGTGGCCGCAATAACCCAGGTTCGAATCCTGGTCACGGCATCAGAACTTTTCTGGTTATCATGATAGTAATAATGAACCACAGTCTGCTTGGTTTGCAATGCCTCAACCTAGTGTCTTTTGGCACAGTCAAATACGCTTTAGTGACGCACATTCACAGTATATGGGACTTCTTGGCATCCCCCTTATCTCCCTCCTGTTAAATCTTCAATTAGTAAGTTCTGTTCAGAATAGAGGACGCCGGGCAGATATCTGTACCTCGTAGCGATTTCGATAATTTCCTCCCTAAACCGGTGATTCCAGGACACCCAGCCTCCGAGTCGTCAGGATGCTCCCCGATTTGTACTTAATAATATTAATAATAATAATAATAATTGATAATGTTACTTAAGAATATATATTATTTTATATATATTATATACATTATTTATTTTTGGTAATAATAATGATAATAATTCTGGGAGCCAGTCTGTGGCCAGAAGCAAACCACTGGTTTAGATCTTTTATGTAAGCAAATAATAATGATAATCAGGATATTGCAAGTTATTCTGAATGAAATTAAAGCGTTTAATTATATATATATATATATATATATTATTCTATATATAGTATATATATATATTAATTGTTCTGGTAAGACATAAACGCACCCTGGGGTTCCCTTGAAACATGATAGCACCCTATTAGCTCTCCTATACCAGGGTTTGCGGTGAACTGATCCGGCAGCAGGGGCATGATATCTGTTAAAACAACCTTCGGTCTACTGATTACTGCTTTCACCAATAATATGTCTGGCGTATTACAGTGGTAAATGTTTTAAAAGCGCAGAGATGGTTTCCTCCTAGTTATTTGGGAGACTGCGAGTTGAGAAGGACCTGGGGGATATCCATTCAACTTTTATTTTTCTCGTCTTACACCATGATAAATACGAATAATAATTCATTACCACATCGCCCGTCCTTGGGTTTATCAAGGAGCGCGTTCGTCGTGGGCTACCAGGCTGACCATGTTAAATTATTCATCTGGAAGACAAAGAGATAAGAAAACATGGCTAGATTAAGAACACATTAAAAAAAATCGAACGTTGGAACGTAGGGAAAATGAAAGAGATGGGTAAAGGAATTACTGTCCTGTAAGAAATGGATAAGGGTACAACATTACAAATCTAGGAATAAGTTGAGACCAATTGGAAAGTAATGGAATTTCAAAACTAAAGAAAACAAGAGTTCTTTTTTTCTGGAAAAGAAGAAGGAATTATAGTCGGATTGCTATGATTCTCCACGAAAAACAAAAACTGCAAAATTCCTAATTGGGTACATCCCAATAAATGCGCGCATTTTAAAAGTCATAATGCAAACAAAACCTCATAATATTAGTATTATACAATCTCACGCACCATCAATTTGGCAAGTGATGAAGACAGGATTTTTTTTTATACTCTCTCCAAATACTTTTAGACACAATCCCTAACAGAGATGTAAAAATAATCATGGAGACCTCAAACGCTAAGTAGGAAAAATGATCTAAAAAATGACCCTGTGGAAAATTCGCCTTGGAGATATAATTAAAGAGGTAGAAGATTTTTATTGACTTCTGTATACAAATAATTTAGTATAGCCAATCCATTGTTCCAACACCACCCAAGACCTTGTCGTGGTTTTCCACCAGACAAAGAACACTCACGCAATTGACTACATGTGCTTAACGCAAAATAGAAAAGATTTCATAAGGAATGCCGAGACACGACTGGTGCGGACTGCGAAGCGATTGAACCACCAACTACTAACTCTCGGACTTTAAAATAAGACTCAAAGAGATGGAGCAGTCCCACCCACCAAGTCACGAGCTCGTGACTAACAAAACTCTTGATAACATTACTAGAATTACAGTTGTCAACAAATTTGGAAATACTCAATCATGTGAAGATGATAAAACCCAACTGAGTGTGTGGGAAGAAGGAAAAGAACTCGAGGCTGCAGCAGATGCTTAGAACTATCGCCAAAAAGAAAAAGACAATTCCCCTCTGGAATATCTTACAAAACACTAAGGTCAATTGAAAACAAGAAGAAGCCTAAAATCAAATGGTAATCAGTAATCCAATTGAAAAGTAATTTACAAAAACAAAATAACAAAATTCAGAATTTCTTTGCGACAGATAGGAAAAAATATAAATGAAACAGTGTGCCAGAGATTGAAAACTGTTTCTAATCATTAAGACAACATAAGAACTCTACAAAGTTGATTCAAACACTCACACGGATTTAAACCTACGATGGACATTATCAAACTGAAGATGGACTTGATTTTAGTGTGATGGAAAGAAGTCAAGACTAGATTGGAATCAATATTGTTCCAACCTATACAAAAGAAATAAAGATGCTAACAACACATTAGTATAGACTCAATGACAACGAAGATGAAACCCGCCACCTGCTAGACTAAGTGTAATAAAAGCAATTAAGAACGTTAATACTTAACAAGAGCCCCTCTGATAATAATAAGCAGAACATAATTAAGAATGCTGGCAAAGTGGTTGAATACGTCTTCTGACAACGCTGGTACAAAAAATAGAGATGAAATAAAGATGGCCAGGAGAGACTGTGGTAAAATCGTCTTTACTCCCGAATACCCGTAGAAAAAGGTGACGCCTCCAGTGCAAACAATAATAGAGAACAATTGCATTATAAGTCACAGCAGCAAGAATTTGTTGAAAAAATTCTTGCTGCAAAGAATGAAGTTGAACAGTTAAGAGATAGTAAATTGGCGGACAAACAAGGCTGTTTTCCCTGCCCTGGAAACAAGGTACCAAGAAACCAGATCATAAGAAGATTCAAAGATAACGGGCAACTGAACCATGATAGAACATGTTACAATCCTGGACATGGATTGTGGAAAATGTGGACAGAAGTTCAATTATCTTGGAGCTTTTTTAAACTAATAACTAGTGATGATTAAGCCGAGATAAAAAAGAAGAATTAATCATTGCCTAAACACCCACACTTGGTGGGGGGGCTCTCATCCATCTGGAGAAGACGAAGCATTACCTTAAACTGACAAGCTGAGGTTGTTGCACTCATTAGTTTTCCCAATTGCATGACATATTGGTTCTGTGCCAGTGTTGGGTGCCTGAAGTAGAATAGACAAGAAAAAGGATCAATATATTTATTGAAATGTGTGTGTTCCAAGACGAGATAGGAGTATTTAGCTGACCGAAAGAAGACGACGAATGATGAAGTGCTGAGAAAATGAAATTGATAAATGACCGGCTGTGTTGAACATCTTGAACAGGAGGAATTTAAGTTTTATTGGATCATGTACTGAGAAGTAAAGTATGAGATAAAAACTTTCTGAATTAGGGAATGGGGTGATAGGGACAGAGGAAAGAGCACCGATGACACGACTGAGGCGACAATGCAAAGGATATAGTTGCGGGATATTATTGTTGATAACAATGTGTGAGAAATTCCGCATGTTTCAAATATGTTGTTATTAGAATCGACACAAATGCACTGTAACAACATGTTGTGATGTGTATTCACGAATAATTCTATTTATTAGCAAAAGGAAATTTATGCCTAGTCGGAACTACCAGTAATGCGCTTTCGGCTTAATAGGCTATATAAGCGCTCGGGTCCCTCTCATCCGTAACATAAACCTCCGCATAGCCGGCAGGACTTATTTTTAATAATGACAAAAACAGTGCATTCTAACTGCGCCGGCAAATTCGGTGTGCGTGTGTGTGTGTTTATACATACATATATATATATATATATATATATATATTATAAGGCTATAATAGTATAATATAGATATATTGATGTAGTGGGTGAATTGTGTGTGTTTGTGTGGTGTGTGTGTGTGTGTGTGTAAAATATGTGTATATCAAGGGATTGAATATTACACCAAAATAGCTCGTTTGAGATTCAAGGTGGAATAAAGAATGTTTGAGAAAATAATCCATAACTTGGGTAGATTTTGATGAACGATCAGAATGGAGGAACGTGTAACAGAAATGAAGGAAAAGAATTGGTATGGCAAAGGAAAGTCTTCAACAAATGGTGCTGTTCCTTTAAGAAAAACAGACCAATTGAAGACCCAACAAAGTTTGAGAGTGTTAGGATGTTACTGGGATCAAGTTTTTGCTTTATGGTGTGATCTTGGGAGTGTGATACATCCAATGAAAGATATGAACAAAGAGATTAAAATCAAGTAGAATGTGGTTTCCTTCAGAAGATGCTCAAGATTTCATGGACAGAAAGGAGTTAGCATCTGCAGAGTTATTAAGAAAGCGAAGGAGTTAAGGAAAGACCCTGTTGGAAAGTTGTGATCACGGAAAAGACAGATAGCAATTTGTTAAGGACACTAATGAGATGTGAAAGGATTGGAACTTAGTGTTAACAGGAAAAGAATAGAATAAGGAAGGGAAAAAAAAAAGCCCAGGGGTATACAAAGGGCAGCGTTCATCACAAGCTTGAACAAAGATCTCAATATTAGCAGAAAGTGACTTAGACACTTCATAAGTTGTCAACAGCATAACGGGATGGAACACCATATCGCCACGCCACTGAAAGGACAAGCACTTAGAAGATATATCATATATATATATATATGATAGAAGTATAATAGTATCATAATAATATTATATGTCTATATATATATAGTGATAATCTATCTTAATATTATAATATCATCATCATAACGTAGTGCCTCATGTTTGATACAACCGTGACCTCATCCACCATCCTCGCCACTCACTAGATCTTGCGCTTTTTTTTTTTTTTGTGTGTGTGTGTGTGTATAAGTGTGTGTAAGGTGGATGTGTGTGTGTGTGTGTGTTGTGTGTGGTGTGAGGTGTGTGTGTGAGTGTGTGTTGTGTATAGTGTTTTGTGTGTGTGTGTTGTGTGTGTGTGATGTTTTGTGTGTGTGTGTGTGTGAGTGGGTGGGGGGGGGTGTGGGTGTGGGTAAGTGTTGGGGTATGTGGGGGTGCGTGAGGTGGTGTGTGGTGTGGGTGTGTGTGTGTGTGTGTGTGATGTGTTGTGCTGTATGTTGTTGGTGTGGATGGGTGTGTGTTTTGTGTGTGTGTGTGTTAGGAGTTAGGTGTGTGTGTGAGTGTTTGTATGTGTGTGTGTTGTGTGTGTGTGTGTGTGTATGTGTGCGTGTATGTGTTGTGTGTGTGACTGTGTGTGTGTGTGTGTGTGTGAGTGTTTGTGTGTGTGTGTGTGTTTTGTGCGCGCACGTGTGTTTGTGTGTGTGCTGATAAACGTACGAGCATTGTGTGTGAAGAAATCCGTCCTTTTTGCCTGCAGCCTCACCTTATGAAATCGTACCCTGGAAAGAAATGCCATTACGTAAGAAACAGTAATAACAACATACCCGATGGAAACGCGAAAGAAACTGGAAAAAAAATGGAGAGAGAGAAAAGCTGGAAAAATAACAGGTATATGATATGAATATCGTAAACAACATCGACTTATTGGAGAATTTCCCTTTGATTTATGGAATATAGAAGGGAGTTCGGTGTGTGTTCAAGCTGTCTTACAGGCGTCAAGTTACTTAGATTTGTTCTCTGTTACCGTTCTTGTAGTAAAGCTTGCGTGTTACTCAATGTACCTGACACAGTGGCCGTGATTGTATAGTGGTTAGTACATTGCGTTGTGGCCGCAATAACCCAGGTTCGAATCCTGGTCACGGCAGTAAGACTTTTGAGCTTATAATGATACCAAGTAATAATGATGATGAGTCAAACGGGTGTCAACTCTTGATGACGAAATTCCGCAAATAGATTAAAAAAGTAAGTGACATATAAACATACAATCACAGTAGTACCGATGTGCCTCTAAGCTTAACATCCGCGAAACAAGAAGCTGGACAGAGTGCCAAACAAAAATTCCATAGAGCCCATCTTGTTATCAACAGTATCTGTTTAGACTGAGAGAATGATGATAAAAGCATATACACATCAAATAAACATGTGTCGTATTTACAAGCACATACATATATAAAGTTAAAATCAAAGTCATAGTCCTTTAAATTCACAGTATTCTCACGATTAAAGACGAGAGTCTATATATGCACACAAGCACAAGCACTTCTTAAAAATATATGGTCGTTCCAGCCAAAATCTTGATGACGTCATAGGGTGTGCCAATACTCTTTATCTTAAGTGGTTCCTGAGAAATAAGGTCACCCTTTTGATAGAACAATGTCAGGTTTATCAGTCATTTGTCATCTATCCTTCCGCACATAAACTTCTAATGCCCTGCCGTCGTGTCTCGAAAACCGGTCGTAAAGTTAAGTGAGATCATATCTAAGGCTATATATAATTTCACTAATCTACAAATATATATATATATATATATATATATATATATATATATATATATATATATATATATATATATTATATATATATACTATATATATATATATATATATATATATATATATATATATATATACAGACATGCATACATGCTTACATATTAGACTGATAATTTCATCATAATCTCTTGATATTGAATTTCCTCTCACATCTCGAAGGTTTTGAGATGGATGTAAAAGTGTTATTTTCTCCAGGCCGGAAATATTTCTACGACGAGCCAAGTCACTTACGACATCTCACTACCATATCTTTTAGTCCATTTGGTCCAATTTTGTTCCGAGAGAAGCATTTTGACTCTTAATTGAGATCAGATCCTTTAATTATGTTAATGAAAGAAGCTAAAGCCTTTTGATTAATCTTTTGGTGGGAAATGTAACAAGCGATTTTTTATTAATCTTTGGTGGTAATAGAGAGAAAGAGAAGGAGAAAAGAGAGAGAAGAGAAAGAGAGAGAGAGAGAATATAGAGAGAAGAAAGATATATAGAGGAGAGAGAGGGGAGATAGAAAGAGAGAGAAGAGAAAGAGAGAGGAGAAAAGAGAGTAGAAAGAGGAGTGGCGAAAGAGAGAGAAAGAGAGAAGAGAGAGGTGGGGAGAGAGAGAGAGTGAGAGAGAGAGAGAGACAGAGAGAGAGAGAGAGAGAGAGAGAGAGAGAGAGAGAGAGAGAGAGAGAGAGAAAGATTTTCTGCATAATCTCCCAGCCCAGCTGTAAGTTCAACAAAACAGGCACAAGATCCTCTCTCCAATATGACCGGAGATAGTGGCCGTGATCGTTTAGTGGTTAGTACATTGCGTTGTGGCCGCAATAACCCAGGTTCGAATCCTGGTCACGGCAACTTTAGTTTAGTTTACCTTTTTCAGAGGTGTGTAATCTAGTCTCTATTAAGCTCTTCTCAACGTCTTTAATTATCATCATATTCAGGATTACTCTTCATTCCTGCCAATCCTGAGATAAATCCTGCAACATGCTTCAAGCTTATTAAAACACATAGCAGTATATCACCAACGGTTTATAACACAATTCAGTCTAATTCGCACTTTCTAAACTTCATTACGAATATGAATATGACGCGTATAGCCTGAATAACAGGAAAATATATATACAAGAAGGACATTAAAATCATGATCCCAGTTTAATATCGAATGAATTCAAAACACTCGTGATAAGCTCCTTCACCTTGGCAACAACTCAGACAGGAGATAAGAATTCAGGAGGAATGTGACAGATCTGTTGCAAGGCAACTGCTGACACTCGTCACTTCAGCAAGCACTTAAACCAATATTTTCGAAACGATTTTCCTCATTGCTGAAGAGCCACGCTTCCTTCCTCCAGATATGAGACGAAGTTCAAGGGGTACAAGGTAATCGTCGGACCGACGTGTTGCCCTTTTTGAGGAGTGACGTGAGGAGCAACAGGACGAAGGAAAAGAGTACAGACGAGTTGCACATTGCACGGCTTAGCTGAACTACTGTTACTTACGTTCCACTCAGGGTAACTCGCACTGGAAAATTACAAATATTTGTAAACTGATGAATATATGCATATATGTGTGTGTATACATACATACATACATACATATATATATATATATATATATATATATATATATATATATATTATATATATATATATACACATATATATATATATAGTATACATATTATACATATATATATATATATATATATATATATATATAATATATATATATATATAATATATATATATATATATATATACATATATATACATATATATTGTGTGTGGTGTGCGTGTATCTTCACATGTATGATTAGACTCGCTTTCCGCCAGCCGCATTCTGCTCTCTCAACCGGACGCCCAGCGGATAACATAACTATAGACAATCTAGGTTTCTCGAAGCTGCCGTTAATATTAGATCTTCCCTTTGTTTTTTATCTTGTCTAAAAGCCATTCCCTGCGAGCGTCTCTCAGGCAGACTGATATGTTCGAAACCAGTCAAGTCCACCTCTTGTAGTGTGAAGATGTTCATTCTCATTCATACCTTTTCTACGTTTGTCAACATGAATATATCTTAATAAAATCAAGTCAGAGGACAGTCGTTCCTTGTACTTACATTGTTGGTGAGAAAGAGTCATAATGATGATGATGATGATAATAATGATAATAATGATAATAATAATAATAATAATAATAATAATAATAATAATAATAATAATGATAATAATAATGATGATAATAATGATAATAAGAATAAGAATAAGAATAAGAAGAAGAAGAAGAAGAAGAAGAAGAAGAGGAAGAAAAAAAAGAGAAAAAGAACGATAATGATAAAAGTAACGATGACGCTGAGGATAATGATAATGATCATAATAACATTGATGATACTAATACAGATAATAATACTAACACTAATACTAATACTAACACTAATACTAACACTAATACTAATACTAACACTAATACTAATACTAACACTAATACTAATACTAATACTAATACTAACACTAACACTAATACTAACACTAATACTAACACTAATACTAACACTAATACTAATACTAACACTAATACTAACACTAATACTAACACACTAATACTAACACTAATACTAACACTAATACTAACACTAATACTAACACTAACACTAATACAAACACATACTAACACTATTACTAACACTAATACTAACACTAATACTAACACTAATACTAACACTAATACTAATACTAATACTAATACTAATACTAACAATAATAATAACACTGATAAGCCCCCGTCCATTCAACACCAATGCATCATATATAGGTAAAAGATATTCAAATCGAAATACAACCAACGATAGCGAGGTGGCAGATGAAACACAGGAAAAATAACATGCTTCACGTCAACACAATCCTTTATTTGGAAATCTCAAGGAAAAACAGGAGAAATGTATACGGTCAGCTGACACACACCGTCCCGTAGTTGCGTAAAATGGATGAATGAATGAATAGATGAGTGAGTGAGTAGATGAATAGAAGAAGGAAATTGATGAGTAGATAGGTAGGTTGAATAAATAGATGAAGGGAATAAATGAATAGATAATAAGGAGGTAAATAGAGAAATAAGTAAATGGATAAATTAATAAATAGAAAATTAAATGTATAACTGACTGAATAGAAAATTAAATGCATAATAAACACAAATAGATAGACAGATGGTCATTGCGGAATAATGAATAACGAATTTCCGACTGTCTGCATATATGTATTTGATTGTCACCCTTATTACCACGAACATCACCATCCTCGTCCTTATGATTAGCAATATTATCATCATCATCACTAACATCATTTCTCTCATCACCAATATCATCACCATCGATAAATCCAACAGCATAAAGATCAATATCATTATAATCATCATTATCATCATCATTATCATCATTATCACCATATCTATTGTTGCTACTGCTCTTGCTATGTTCAACAATCACATACATCCTTACCTTTCTATTGTTTTGCAATCAGTATTATTCAAGGTGATATAACTGGCATTTAAAAAAACGGATACTTTTTCGTTTCGCGCCAATATCTTATCATATCACAATTAATGTGGTCGAAAATAGTGTTAAACTTGTTCAGAAATCCGTAACAGGCAACGAATTTTCTCATATTTATTCATAGTTTCCTCTGTTCCTATTGTATTCCATTAATATTAATAAGCACATGTTTTGACATTGTTTTACCAGATCGCTCTGCAAGATCGCTACGCCTCCTTGCTGTCGGCTTCTCTCCCCCCTCCCGCCTCCCCCCTCCCCCCATTTTTATTCCCTTCTTACGAAACAATGTCTTGTTTTACGTTTTAGATACATGTGTTTCTACCTGGTTATGATGATCATATCAAGGTTATCGATGGAATCATTCCTATTTCAAAGTCCCCTGAACCTTATGCATGTACACACACACTCACATCCACACACACACACACACACACACACACACACACACACACACACACACACACACACACACACACACACACACACATATGTATAGTGTATATACATATATTCATACGTGTGTGTGTGTGTGTGTGTGTGTGTGTGTGTGTGTGTGTGTGTGTGTGTGTGTGTGTGTGTGTGTGTGTGTGTGTGTGTGTGTGTGTGTGTGTGTGTGTGTGTGTGTGTGTGTGTGTGTGTGTGTGCATGTGTGTGTGTGTGTGTGTGTGTGTGTGTGTGTGTGTGTGTGTGTGTGTGTGTGTACATGCGTGCGTCCGTGTGAGTATGTTATTTCTTACGCAAAATCCCTTCAGAAGAAACCGCTAAGGCTACATTCGCAGAATCCAAAATAGCGTCTCTCTTTCATGGTCGTCCTCCAAAGTCGGTTTAAGGTTGATTTTTTTTTTTTCTCCTTTTTTCGTTGTTGTTGTTGATGCTGTTATTAATTCACTTGAAGCTACAGGCGACCTTCACGCAGTGTTGGAAGCAGGACAGAACAGGCAAGAGTAACCAGCGCCATTGTTATAGAAGATTCAGTGTTTGGAAAAGTAACCTTGGGATTGATACCTGCCTGACTTTTTCAATGTACTGATGTTATTACTTTTCTGTTTGTCGGTTATTTAGCCGTAAATAATTCAGAGATTATCAGTGATCTATGGTTGTTGTTGAGGAAATGAAGGTCACTTAGAATATAGTGTTACTGTGCAGTAGTATCGTATTGTAGTGACATCTGTTACATCTGTTTCAATGTTTTTTGTTTTTTTATTTTTGTTTCTTTTCAGGTTAATGGAAGAGGAGATAGGGAATGGACACTAAAGGAGAAAATTAGAGTGAGGGTGAAAGGTGAGAGACTGAGACAAGTAGGCGAAAGAAGATAAAAAAAAGGCAAACGTAAGAGCAGAAGGAAGAGGGAATTAGAGAGAGAAAGAGAGAGAGAGAGAGAGAGAGAGAGAGAGAGAGAGAGAGAGAGAGAGAGAGTAAGAGAAGAGAGTGAGAGGTGGAATAGGTAAAAGGGAGAGTGAGGAAAGGCAAAAAAAAAAAAGGAAATTACGTAATCGTCTTGACACGGGCGTTGATATTGTGCTTGCCTTCATTAAGGTGCGTTTTTACTCTTATATATAGGGCTGAGTGGCCGTGATCGTATAGTGGTTAGTACATTGCGTTGTGGCCGCAATAACCCAGGTTCGAATCCTGGTCACGGCATAAAGTAATTTTTCATCAATAGGTGTGTAATATATCTGAAGTGGAAGCAGTTATGTTGTCCAAAATATTTACATATCTACAGACAGACTAACTTACGGAAAGGCAAAAGTCACGCGTTAAATGTCGATACTAAGGTAAACAGTTGACTCAAACGATAGATTTAACATTAATTATAATGAAACATGTATTTTTTTCTTACACCGCTTAAATGACATTATTATTTTTATTGATTATGCAACGGTAGCGAATTGTTTGATCCTTCATATGCTAATCGGCAATGTTAACTGATAGGTTTGTTATCTGTTAACTTATCAGATGACTCAGCAAAAAACTTCGTTGTCATTCTCGA
>NC_051402.1:46096515-46099015 GCF_015228065.2 Penaeus monodon | reverse complement strand
TCTATGGTTCGACAGTGACATATATAATCTGATATTTATACTCGACATCCCTGTGTCAATAATACAAGCGGTTTAGGGATGATAGACTATTTTCATATTTATTACCAGAACTCTGTTCCGAAGATTTTATATTTCTTACTATATATATGTCTGTCAATTTATCCTTTTCTTACTAGCTTCGTAATTGGTACTGATCAAAGAGATTTTAAAATCTTTACTACCTGTCACTTTTGAATTTTCTGCCTCTCGTGTTGCTGTATCCTCTGAGAAAGTTATTTTTCAGTCTCCATGTTAATTATTGATCACATAATATAGCATAATATAATATGGTAATATTGATAACACAATATAACATGGTGATATTAAAATAACATAATGTGATATGATAATATTCATCACATGCTAACATAACATAACATGTCATTGATCACATAAAATATCACAACATGATGGTATTGATCACATGATATAGCATAATAACAACACACACACACACACACAAGACTAGACCATTTCCAGGAGCAGACATTGGGAATGACCATTGTCTAGTCATGACTGCCGTAAAGATGAAACTCAAGAAAGTTCCGAACACGCGCTAAGAATACAGTAATATTATCCGGGCTTGGTCCCAAGCCCGGATAAAATAGAGAGAATGATTACCTAAAAAAAAAAAAAAAAAAAAAAAAAAAGGTAATACCGGCACTCTCCGTGGAAAGGAACTGGGGACCCTATCACGTACTCACTCCAAGAGCATCACAACATGAAAACTACAATTAAGTATCATGCTGTGACCACGGCGGCTCAGACATGAACCTACCGTTAAAAGAAGAAGGGACTAACCGTTACAACAAGCATTCCAGGCAAAAATAGGAGGAAGATTTGAGGTACTCAGTGAAATAGATAACACAGAGGAAATGACCGCTATATCCACAAATCTTATGAACGAAGCCGCGTTTTAGAAGTACACAAGATCTGTAACTCAGTGCGGCGAAGTGGTGAATGGCCAACACAGTGGTCGAGATTACTGATAATACCTCAGCCTAAAAGGGACAGTCATGTCTTTCTAAAACCTCGGAAACGCTATCACAGAGGATGTTGCATCAGAGACAGAGGTCACTTAAACACTAACCATTGCCACAGGACAGATGGCAAAGCTGGCAAAACTTTGGAACTCCGGCAACATCTCCACTTCCACGAAGGTGAATCTGATGAGGTCACTGGTCACCTCCATTGCACTATAGGGATGCGAATCATGGACTCCAAACAAGAAGATTGAGAAGAGAATATAGGATTTTGAAATGCGCTGCTGTTGAACAATCCTTGGAATCACTTGGAAACAGAGCATCACCAGTGAAACAGGAACAAAGCGAATTCGAGACCTCACCGGAGAATACGAACCCCTGATTAACATTGTCAGAGGAAAATTGCAATGGTTTGGACATGTCACCAGGCGGCCAGGAACTCTGGCGTACACAGTCATACATGGATATCTTGCAGGACAGAGGGCACACATGGCTGTCTGACATTAACAAGTGGACTAACATATCAATGGTTAACAATGCCAGGGCAGCTAAGGACCGAGGGAGTTGGAAAAAGAGGGAGTTAACATCAAAGTACTCCATCGGTCAGCATACCATGAGATCAACCTAATCTAACCTAATCTAACCTAACCTAACCTTAACCTAACCTAGCCACGTTTGCCGATGCCGGTCCCCCACTAAAGTTTGCGGGTTGACCACACCAAATACATGTAACAGTGGCCGTGATCGTATAGTGGTTAGTACATTGCGTTGTGGCCGCAATAACCCAGGTTCGAATCCTGGTCACGGCAGATAATTATTTTGAACTTATAATGATAGTAATAAAGACAATGATGACGATTATATCTGAGATTCTAACAGGTAGCCAATTAAATCGTGTTCATGTGAGTTAGAAGACACGCAGATTATTGTCAGTATATACAGTATATACAGAATATTCTGGGGTTTGAAATGAGCTGAGACCAGAGCTTTAGATATTGTATATCTCTCTCTCTCATATATATATATATATATATATATATATATATATATATATATATATATATATATATATATATATATATATATATATATATATATATATATATATATATATATATATATATATATACAGACACATATATCTGTGTGCGTGTAGGTGTGTGTGTGTGTGTGTGTGTGTGTGTGTGTGTGCATATATATGTGTGTGTATACTTATATATCTATTTACATATATGTGTATATGTTTATATATATATATATATATATATATATATATATATATATATATATATATATATATATATATACAGACACATACATCTGTGTGCGTGTAGGTGTGTGTGTGTGTGTGTGTGTGTGTGTGTGTGTGTGTGTGTGTGTGTGTGTGTGTGTGTGCATATATATGTGTGTGTATACTTATATATCTATTTACATATATGTGTATATGTATATATATATATATATATATATATATATAT
>NC_051402.1:46066515-46069015 GCF_015228065.2 Penaeus monodon | reverse complement strand
TTATATTTGGTCCTGGTAAGACAATAAAATGCACCCTAGGGTTCCCTGGAAACAAGGATAGCACCCTATTTAGCTCCCTATAACCAGGTTGCGGTGAAACTGGTCGGCAGCAGGTGCAGTGTATCTGGTGAAAACACCTTCAGTTTCTACTGATTACTTGGTTTCACCATATAGGTCTGGCGTATTACAGTGTACGGTTTTTAAATCGCGGCAGAGATAGTTCCTCCTAATTCGTTGGAGACTGCGAGTTTGAGAAGGAGCCTGGGTATTCCACGCAACTTTGTATTTTCTCCTGACAAAGCCCTACACCGATGGATTAAATTACAGAAAACAGATAATTCCCTGACCAACATCGCCCGTCGCGTGGCTTATCAAGGGGCGCGTTAGTTAGTGGGGTCAACCCATGCTGACATGTTAAATATGCATCTGGAAGAAAAGCAAGTAAAGAAAACCGGTCCAATTAAAGAACACATGAAAAATCGTAACGTGGAACGTTGAAAATTGACAGGAGTATGTGTAAATTTACATACTGTCTGTAACGAAAATGGATAGATACACCATTCAAATAATAGGATCCAGTGGGGGGGGGGGTAAGACAAATTGGGAAAAATAATGGAAGTTTCAAAACTAAAGAAAACAAGACAGATTCTTTTTTTCCTGGAAAAGAAGAAGAGATTATGTCCACGGAGTTGCTACTGATTTCTCACGAAAAAAAAACTGCAAATGCACTATTTGGGTAACAGCCCAATAAAATGAGCGTCGACATTTTAAAGTCAGCAATACAGCAAAACCTCATAATATTAGTTTCATACAATGCTACGACGGCAGACCACCATCATGCGAGTGATGAGGAAATGGAATTTTTTTTTATAACTCTCCTCCAAGATACTTTAGACACAATCCCTAACAGAGATGTAAAATAATCAGGTAGACCTCAACGCCAAAGTAGGAAAAAATAATCTAAAAAATGACACCTGTCGAAAATTCGGCCTGGGAGATATAAATCAAAGAGGTAAAGATATTATTGAATTCTGTAGTAACAAATAGTTTGTTATAGCCATACTTGTGTTCCAACCACCACCCAAGACCTTGTACACTTGGTTTTCACCAGACAAAAACCACGCAACCAAATGACTAACATTGTGCCTGAACCAAAAATGGAAGAGTTGCATAAAAATTCGAAAACAAGACCTGTGCCGACTGCAACAGTGACTCACCAACTACTAACTATCGACTTCAAAAAAAAGAAGACTCACAAAGATGAGCGTCCAACACCACATCTACAGCTCGCTACAAAACTCTTGTAGACAATTACAGAATGCAGTGTCAAACAATTTGAACTCTCAAATCAATGTGAATAATGATAAACACCCAAATGAGTTGTGGGAAGAAGGAAAAGAACTCTTGCTGAGCACTGCTTAAGAAACTATCGCCAAAAAGAAAAAGACAAATTCCCCCCTGGATATCTGAAAAAACACTTAAGTGAATTGAAACAAGACAGATGCCTAAATAAAAGTATCAATAATCTCAGTTGAAAAGTAATTTCAAAAAACAAATAAAAAATTCAAGCTTTTATTGCGACAAGATAAGGAAAAATTTTTAAATTAACATTTGCCAGAGAATGAAACTGTTCTATCAATAGACATCTAAGCACTCTCCCAAGATTACTAAAACATCAACACCGAACCAATTTCAACCTAGCAATTGCCACTATCAAACTGAGATGGACTTGTTTATGTGAATGGAAAGAATCAAAGCTGAAATGGAATCAATATTGTTCCAACTTATACAAAAGAATAAAAATCAACAACAACCTTAATTATACTCAATGACCGACGAAGGCATTAACCAACCGCCACTGCTGGACGAAGTTATAAAGCCATAAAAGAAGTAAAGAATAACAAAAGCCCCGAAATAGATGAATACAGCAGAACTAAGTAAGAATGCTGGCGAAAGTGTTGAATACTTTCTTCTACCAAACTCTGTACAAAAATATGGAAATGAAAAAAATGGCCAGAAGACTGGGTTAAATCATCTTTACCACTCCCTACTAAAAAGGTGACGCACTCCAATGCAACACTAATAGGACAATTGCCTTAATAAGTCACAGCAGCAACATTTTTGTTGAAATTATTGCTGACCAGAATGAAGTTGAAGTTAGGAGAGGACATTGCAGACGATGCACTCAGGTTTTTCGCCCTGTAAAAGGTACCAAACCAGATTCTAAATTTTAAAATTGATCATAGAGAAAACAGAGAACATCAAAAAGACCTATACCTGTGTATTTTTCCTCATCGATTATGTGAAAGCTTTTGATACTGTTTGATCACATATCCTCTGAATAACATGTACGATATGAAGTTTCCGACAACACATCATCCATAATAAAAGCCTTGTATGACCAACACAACATCTGTAATAACCACTTTGGGTTAAAACAGAATGGTTCGAAGTCAAACAGGGAGTACGACAGGGGTGCATTCATGGTGCTCCTGCAACT
>NC_051402.1:46051515-46056515 GCF_015228065.2 Penaeus monodon | reverse complement strand
TTTTCAAGTGACTATATAAAGAGCTTCAGAATTTGCAGTCATATTAATGGCTAGAATAATATGGTGAATATACTCTAACTCTAGGCAATCACTATTATTTTTTCAACAGCGTCCTTGTAGGCAAATTTTAATATATCTTCTCAAATAGGTTTCTTTACTACTATCTGTACATTTGACTGCATATATTTTAATGCCATTAATATTACCTGTACACAAGACTTATAGCAACTGATGACTGGAAGACAAAATAGTTTTTACTTTCTTTCCAATTTGCCTTTCATAAGATGTTCACTATCTTTTACAGTCCAGAGAATTTTACAGAGAATTTGTCGTATTTATCTTTTCTTTCAAGTCTTATATTATTATAACTTAGACAAATGCCATTAAAAAATAGCTTACATAAGATTAATAACTTGCCATGTACTTCTATCCTGCCTTTTTTATTGACTTTCCTGGTTTAACATCAATTTACTGCAATTCATGGGACAAAATGATGCAGCTAGTTTTTCCAGAAAAGTTTACATTAGAACATACATCTATGAACACACGTCAAAATAGCATAGCATTTTTAAAAATTGGACAAAAGAAAAGAAAAAGTACAAAATGATCTTAACCACTGTATATATCATTCCAACAAGCCTTTTCCATACCAGTATACGTAATGGTTTTCTTCCGCTTAACTTCAATAATAACTGCTGCTTGCTTACTGAACCTTCATTTTTTGTCATCCATTGTTATTTGTTTCTTTTATGTAAAGCTGACTAGAATCTATTAAATATAGAGTAAAAGCATAAAATATTTCTTTTCTATATTAACCAATTTTTCAATGTGCATTAAGGGCTAGATTCTCCACACTAAACACATTGATTTGTTGTAAAATGATGGAATAAGGTTATTGCAGTCCATAATACTGTCAATAGGCAAATCACTCTATGATAATCTTGAGATTCAAAAGGGCAAATAATTTCTATCATTTCAAGTTGAACACTTTCCATTCTTTAAGAAATTACAAACAATTTCACAGGAAAATTTCCTTTAACCAAAAAAAAAAAAAAAAAATTCAAACTCGTTATTGCACTCTGTGAAATGAGAGGAAACACAACACATTAAACCAAACAATACTGTGATCCTTTGAACATAACATCATTCCTTAGATTATATAAACAAAAAAATTGACTTTCCTTCTCTTAAAAAGTCCTCCCAAGAGGTTAATGTCTTCCAAAGTTTCCTGTTTTTTTTGCCTCCTGCTGTGGCTTTACTGTCATTAAGGGTGATGTCTGCGATGTTGGGACAAGCTCTCCTCTGTTGCGTCTGTTGCACAACCTTCAGTATCCAGCAATTCTCAATCATCCTCGTCACTCTGGATATAATTTCAGTTATCCATTAGTAAAGCTACATAATCCTACACAAAGTGACTGGATGTCTGACAAGATAAGAAATATAATTCATATATATTCCTCCTAGCCCTCTTATGATAATGTATTTGAAAATCCAACCATACCTGTATGGGCTGTCACTGCGATTATCTGACTGGAAGATTTGTTCCAACCATGTCCAGTTAATTGGAACCAATGTTTGTCATGCATAAGCTCCTGACACTGACTGTGGTATGTAGCAAGGCCAGATATGCGTCTATTAAGTTGTTCAAGTAAGGTGTTGGACAGTTTTTGAATCCAGCAATTCTAACTTGGACAAGAACATCTGATCTCAGTTGGCGAAATTTGCCCTGGGCATCTTGCGACAACGTAGAATCAGTCTGAAGAGGAAGAACCTTATTAATCCTATACAGTATGCATAACATCAGAAAATCTTTTAAATAAATATGGGTGGGAAAATTGGAAATTAGATGGTGGTAATTGTCTATTTTTTACGATTTATGATGGACTGAACTTGTAGTAGAATTTATATGTAGAGGTTATTTTATGTTTATATGCTGAATTAATCTACAGTGTGATATATATTTTTTATTGGTAATGGATGGGTAATAAGTATATAGTCCTGATTATCCCATGCCATGTATTGTCCCCATTAGATTTTAGTGAGTTTTGTTACATACAGATGGCTCCATACATGCTCATCCCCCAAAGGGAGTCTATTAGTTTGGCCCTTGGGGACGATCCTGATTTCCCCATCCCTGAATTGGCGGAAAAAATGTGTTTTTCTTTCTAAAATATTAATATTGACATTATCATCATTCTTATTGTATTATGATTATTAAATTGTTATTGAAATATTAATAACACCCAAAGACAATGAAATAATGGAAATAAAGCTTTCAAAAAATCGGGGAAAAGGGTAAACAGGTGAGACAGGTAAGACTAACAGCTGACTCTATGGTGACTAAGCACTTGTAGAGCTTCTATGTGTAAAGACAATAGATAAACTTTTTTACAGGGGGCATGGCATTGAAGTCTTGCCACCCACACTCATTGGGTTAAAATACTGATTGCAAAAGAGCCTAAAATGCAGTACATAGAGGTAGAGATTTTTGATTAATAATTTTCAGCAGATAAATCTTGGTCATTTAAAAAAAAAGATTGTCAGTAACATTTTCTGTTGAGTTTTTTGCTCTTTTAAACCAAATATTTTCAAGAAAAGATATCCATAATCCTCTCATTATATATTACTTAGATATTTTAAATCAAAAACATGGCAAGACATGATCAAGAACTTATTTAAGGGAAATTTGTCTTGCTTGCCCCATTTTTAGTAAAAATGCAGTATACATATTTATTTAAAGATTTTTGAGGTTATGCAATACTGTATAGGGATTAATATAGGTTCTTCCTCTTCAGACTGATTCTACGTTGTCGCCAGATGCCAGGGCCAAATTTGCCAAACTGAGATCAGATGTTCTTGTCAAGTTAGAATTGCTGGATTCAAAACATGTCCAACACCTTACTGAACAACTTACTAGGACTCATATCTGGCCTTGTACATACCACAGTCAGTGTCAGGAGCTTATGCATGACAAACACTGGTTCCCAATTGAAATGGACATGGTTGGAACAAAACTCTCCAGTCAGATAATCGCAGTGACAGCATACAGGTATGGTGGATTTCAAATACATATTCATAAGATGGCTAGAGGGAATATATATGAATTATATTTTCTTATCTTCAGACATCAGTCACTTTGTTGTAGGATTGTAGCTTTAATAATGATAATGAAATTATATCCAGAGTGAAGAGGATGATGAAGAATTGCTGGATACTGAAGGTGCAACAGAAGCAACAGAGGCAGAGCTTGTCCAACCACTGGCAGAAAATCACCCTTAATGACAGTAAGCCACAGCAGGAGGCAAAAACAGGAAACTTTGAAGACATTAACCTCTTGGAGACTTTTAAGAGGGAAAGGGCAGTCAATTTTTTTTATATAATCTGGAATGATGTTTATGTTCAAAGGATCACAGTATTGTTTTGGGTTTTAATTTGTTTTGTTTCCCCTCATTTCACAGAGTGCAATAACGAGTTTAATTTTTTTTTTTTTTGGTTTAAAGGAAATTTTCCTGTGAAATTGTTTTGTAATTTCTTAAGAATGGAAAGTGTTAAAATTTGATATGATAGAATTTTTTGCCTTTTAATCTAAGATTATCATAGATTTATTTGCCTATTTACAGTATTATGGACTGCAAATAACCTATTCCATCCTTTTACACAAATCAAGTGTAGTGTGGAGAATCTAGCCCTTAATGCACATGAAAATTGGTAATAATAGAAAATAAATATTTTATGCTTTTACTCTATATTTATATATTCTAGTCAGCTTTACATAAAAGAACAAATAAAATGGATGACAAAAAATTGAGGTTCAGTAAGCAAGCAGCAGTTATTATTGAAGTTAAGTGAACAAACATTAAGTATAATGGTTAGGGAAAAGCTGTGGAATGATATATACAGTGTAAGATCATTTTGTACTTTTTCTTTTCTTTTTGTCCAATTTAAAGTGCTTATGCTATTTTGAAGTGTGTTCATAGATGTATGTTCTAATGTTAAACTTTTCTGAAAAATTGCTGCATCATTTTGTCCCATGAATGAGTAAATTTGATGTTAAACCAGGAAAGTCAATAAAAAGCAGGTATAGAAGTACATGGCAAGTTATTTATCTTATGTAAGCTTAATTTTTTAATGTCATTTGTCTAAGTATAATAAGTATAAGACTTTAAAGAAAAGATAAATACGAAAATTCTCTGTAAAATTCTCTGGACTGTAAAAGATAGTGAACATCTTATGAAAGGCAAATTGGAAAGAAAGTAAAAACTATTTTGTCTTCCAGTCATCAGTTGCTATAAGTCTTGTGTACAGGTAATATTAATGGCATTAAAATATATGCAGTCAAATGTACAGATAGTAGTAAAGAAACCTATTTGAGAAGATATATTAAAATTTGCTACAAGGACTGTTGAAAAAATAATAGTGATTGCTAGATGTTAGATTATATTTCACCATATTATTCTAGCCATTAATATGACTGCAAATTCTGAAGCTCTTTATATAGTCACTTGAAAATAAAGTACAATATTGCAATTAGATTATAGGTTTTTGAAGTCATCAGTGCCCAATGCAATAATGTTTCATTAAGTTCCAGGTTATTCTAACTTCATTTTCAAATTTCTATAGGTTTACATATATTTCAGATCTATATCCTGACATTTCTTAATATGGTTGACTGAAGAGGTGCTATCTGTCTTTTGCCTATGTTTTTTTTATTTTCATTTCACAAATGTTAGGGTTTTTGGTTGTAGGATATTGTCTGGGCTCATGATACTTTTCATTTATTGAATCACTGATTTTGTGTTTGTTCCACATTGTGATTATATGTGTATACCAAAGGTGAAGATTACATATATTATAAAAAATTTACACTTTCATTTTTCCTCAATGATCCGCATTGTTGACTTGGAATGGTCAGCAAGAACAAACTGTTGGTGAGACATCCAGGGTATCGGAACAAGGGCCTCCAGTTAGGATCTGATGTCCATGAAGTTCACCCTTGGAAA
>NC_051402.1:46044015-46046515 GCF_015228065.2 Penaeus monodon | reverse complement strand
AGTTACAAAAAAATAACTTGCCCGTACTTTATACCTGTTTTATTTACTTTTCCCGGTTTAACATCAAAATTTTCTATTCATGGGGCAAAATGATGCAGCAATTTTTTAGAAAAGTTTAACATTTGAACATAATTATGAACACACTTCAAAAAGCATAAGCCTTTAAATTGGGCAAAAAAAAAAGAAAAAATACAAATGATCTTAAACCTGTATATATCATTCCACAGCTTTTTCCTAACCATTATACTTAATGTTTGTTCACTTAACTTCAATAATAACTGCTGCTTGCTTACTGAACCTCAATTTTTTGTCATCCATTTTATTTGTTCTTTTATGTAAAGCTGACTAGAATATATAAATATAGAGTAAAAGCATAAAATATTTATTTTCTATTATTACCAATTTTCAATGTGCATTAAGGGCTAGATTCTCCACACTACACATTGATTTGTGTAAAAGGATGGAATAGGTTATTTGCAGTCCATAATACTGTAAATAGGCAAATAAATCTATGATAATCTTGAGATTAAAAGGCAAATAATTCTATCATATCAAGTTGAACACTTTCCATTCTTAAGAAATTACAAAACAAATTTCACAGGAAAATTTCCTTTAAACCAAAAAAAAAAAAAAATTAAACTCGTTATTGCACTCTGTGAAATGAGAGGAAACAAAACAAATTAAACCAAACAATACTGTGATCCTTTGAACATAAACATCATTCCAGATTATATAAAAAAAAATTGACTGTCCTTCTCTTAAAAGTCTCCCAAGAGGTTAATGTCTTCAAAGTTTCCTGTTTTTGCCTCCTGCTGTGGCTTACTGTCATTAAGGGTGATGTCTGCCAGTGGTTGGACAAGCTCTGCCTCTGTTGCTTCTGTTGCACCTTCAGTATCCAGCAATTCTTCATCATCCTCTTCACTCTGGATATAATTTCAGTTATCATTATTAAAGCTACATAATCCTACAACAAAGTGACTGGATGTCTGAAGATAAGAAAATATAATTCATATATATTCCTCCTAGCCATCTTATGAATATGTATTTGAAAATCCACCATACCTGTATGCTGTCACTGCGATTATCTGACTGGAGAGTTGTTCCAACCATGTCCAGTTCAATTGGGAACCAGTGTTTGTCATGCATAAGCTCCTGACACTGACTGTGGTATGTAGCAAGGCCAGATATGAGTCTAGTAAGTTGTTCAGTAAGGTGTTGGACATGTTTTGAATCCAGCAATTCTAACTTGACAAGAACATCTGATCTCAGTTTGGCAAATTTGGCCCTGGCATCTTGGCGACAACGTAGAATCAGTCTGAAGAGGAAGAACCTATATTAATCCCTATACAGTATTGCATAACATCAGAAAATCTTTAAATAAATATGTATACTGCATTTTTACTAAAAAATGGGACAAGCAAGACAATTTCCATTTAAATAAGTTCTTGATCATGTCTTGCCATGTTATGATTTAAAATATCTAAGTAATATATAATGAGAGGATTATGGATATCTTTTCTTGAAAATATTTGGTTTAAAAGAGCAAAGAACTCAACAGAAAATGTTACTGACAATCTTTTTTTTTTAAATGACCAAGATTTATCTGCTGAAAATTATTAATCAAAACTCTCTACCTCTATGTACTGCATTTTAGGCTCTTTTGCAATCAGTATTTTAACCCAATGAGTGTGGGTGGCAAGACTTCAATGCCATGCCCCCTGTAAAAAAAGTTTATCTATTGTCTTTACACATAGAAGGCTCTACAAGTGCTTAGTCACCATAGAGTCAGCTGTTAGTCTTACCTGTCTCACCTGTTTACCCTTTTCCTCGATTTTTTGAAAGCTTTATTTCCATTATTTCATTGTCTTTGATGTTATTAATATTTCAATAACAATTTAATAATCATAATATCAATAAGAATGATGATAATGTCAATATTAATATTTTAGAAAGAAAAACACATTTTTCCGCCAATTCAGGGAATGGGGAAATCAGGATCGGTCACAAGGGCCAACTAATAGACTCCTTGGTGGATGAGCATGTATGGAGCCATCTGTATGTAACAAAACTCACTAAAATCTAATGGGGACAATACATGGCATGGGATAATCAGGACTATATACTTATTACCTATCCATTACCAATAAAAAATATATATCACACTGTAGGATTAATTCCAGCATAATAAGCATAAAATAAACCTCTTACATATAACATTCATAGCTACTAAAGTTCAGTCACATCATAAATTCTGTAACAAATAAAAATACACATCTAATAGCACAAGTAATAACTCACCTATACTCATAATTTCCAGTTTCCACCCTATACAAAGGCTCTTGCAACTGAGCAAATTGCATCTCTTCATCATCCATTTCCTTCACCTTAAGGCAATAACTGAGGTATTCAAATTTCGTGTCTGCATATCGTCGGATTGTCAACCTTGTGTCGGGAATGGCCTTGTGCAGATATGTACCCAAGTCACTCAGGATCTGAAAAA
>NC_051402.1:46031515-46039015 GCF_015228065.2 Penaeus monodon | reverse complement strand
AAATAAAAACAAAAAATAAAAATCCTTACAACTGAGCACCTACATGGGGTCAGAAATGCACAACAGCATTTGGGAAGTCACAACATATACTGAGTTTATAAGTACGGGGGCAAACCTCCAGGTGTTACAGATTAAATTGCCACACAATACCAAACAAGGTGGTCCCAGGCATGGCTAATTGAAGCCAGTGCAACCACACTGCAAGCACTGGTGAAGGTAGAGAGGTATTAAAAAGAAAATTCTCAGGACTCAAAATTTCACTGACTGATTTCAATGTTAGCTCCAGCATACAGAGTTTATGATATATCTAAATGTGGCGAGAACAAGTAGACAATCAAGTCACCAAATCTGCTCAAACAATTACTGCTTGACCATACTTGTCTTTTCAAGCCTTCTGGGTCTCTAAATACCTACTGCACAAACAAATTCTGGAAGGGGTTAATAAAGGCCAGATTGTTTACATGACAGATGTTAGATCAGATTGGTCAAATCAAGAATTTAAGGACTCTTAAGATGCTTCTGATTAACTGCGACCTCATTGTAACAAGAAATGGAATTTGCCGTTTAAAGGAATAAGTAAACAAATGAAAAATGCATATCAACCACATTTGGGGCATCTGAAATAAAAAAATATATATATATATATATAATATTCAGTAAATAAATAAAAATATCTGATCACTGATCTATCACCAACTCTTAAAATATACTACTATAATCCTATAATGCAGAGCTGGCAAACCAGACTGACATAATACTTGGCCTTCTACAAGATGTAAAAATCCTCTACAAAACCATTCTGCCAATTGGATTCCTTGCAATCTTTTACTTACATCTTGTTTTCCATACGAAATCCAAACAAAAATCTCTCTTTTTCATTACATTCCTCCTCTTCTTCCTCCTTAATCTCATCATCATCATCATCATCCTTAGATCCTTTCCCATCCTCTTTTTCCTCTTTGGGTCTTGGGAAGCAAGGAAGAGAGAAGAGCAAGCAGACAGAATGAGACAACACACGCATTGTCAACCACTAACCAAGGCATATACTATTGCTATTTGTTTGGCAGATATAAAAAATCTAAATCAGATTTAACGGAAGCTCAAATAATTAAATACACACAAAAAGAAACGGTTAAAACATTAGGTGCTTTACCCTCTCTATCTGAAAGAGTCAAATATAAAATCTAAATAAATTTTTCATATCTGCCTATAACATCAAGATTTATATTTCAATGAAAAACTGAAAGAAATTATTATGAAAGAACTGTTAATGGAATTCAATTTTAAAATCAAATTTCATGTTGGTTCATATTCATTTCCTAGAAATTCTTTGATATAGCCAGAAACTTGCTCACACACAAGCAATAGATAAGTCCATAAGATCTAAATACAGAGCTAACTACCAACTAACTAATCTCAAGAACAAGTAAGTAAAACTTCTTTGTACTATACAAACAAATAACTTGGTTTTCTAAAGAAAAAAAATCTCTATGTATAGTAATTACACTAATTCTAAATGCAGACACACACTAAATAATATTCTAATTTATGTAACCTTTTTGGATGACTATAATAAGTAAATCCCAGAAGTTTCAGATCAATCAACACATTAGCTACCCAGTGTGCTAATCCCAGTATGCAATACCATATTTTAGCTTATCCCAGTTCTAGCTACCCTGTTTTACTCTTTCCTAGCATGAGGTACCCCCGCTTGGCCTATTCTATTTGGGATAATGTAAGTATGCTAAGAAACAAAGGCTTTGAATGATCTCAGATTTCCATCAGTGAAATGACCATGTTTTCACTTTTGGGTATGCTATCAACAGGTAAGGTCAACCAGGTAGCTGGATGACTTTAATTCACATTTAAGTATTTGGGATCAGCTCTTTTTTCCTCCCTGATATGTTACTGCCAAGTAAGGTCAACTGGATATGGTGGACTCTAGTTTACAAAGACATGCCTGCAACAAGATACAATACAAAACCCTACCTAACTGAAGCACCTTGGATACAGTGACGATTAAAAATCCATGTAACAAACTATAATCACTCATTCTGCAAAGCTAAGTTATTTAGTTATTTAAAATGTGTCACTGTGATTAGGTCATGCTTTTATCAAAAGGAGATAAGTCTACTAAAAATCCACATTTACTTATGTTGCATGTTTTTAAAACTGCTTTTACCATTCAGTGTTTCATTATAATTAGCCTTTATTTATCATGTTATGCTAGCCAAACCCTCGCTACCTGGTTTGGTCACTCCCAGTGTAATGTACCCCAGCTTGGTCTGTCCAACTACCAGCTACCCCAAGTATGCTGGGCAACAAGTGCTATGCTTGATTTGAAATTTCTTACTCTAAGTTTATTATAAGAATGTGTTCCACATTTCAATCACACTTCAAGAGTTCCCAAATGAAGTGCTGATCATCCTCACTAGTAAAGAAACCACAGTAATTTGTAAAACTGTATATACATCATACTGTGCAAAAGGAGCATCCACTACATATTAGAAGTCAAACCTTACAATATGAACAACTGTGGATGTAAGTCAACCAATACAAACTACCCAATATATATACTCTATTATGCAACATGCATTCTTTGAGACAAAATACTATGAAAACCTAAATGCAGCATACCTATTAATTTGAATTTCCCACCTTGTTTGACAACAAACATCTTTAAAAAATAATTTTACAAATTATTCTATGACATACACTAATGACAATAGAGAAAAGCATTATCCAATTAGCTCTTAACTATGAAAAATCAGGCTAATTGGTTATCTAAATTAAAGCAAATATTAAGTCACTTACTTTGACTTAAATTATTATCCTGGTAACATTTCTAATCAACTAAAACTATTTTCTATTAAATACATACATATAAATACATATGTGTGTGTGTGTGTGTGTGTATATATATATATATATATATATATATATATATATATATATATATATATATATACATACATATATATATACATACATATATATATACATACATAATATATACATACATACATATATATATATACATACATAATATATATATACATACATATATATATACATACATATATATATACATACATACATATATTCAACATTCACTAATTAAAGATAACCATAACCCCTTAGAGAGGAGAAAATGAGAGAGAGAGAGAGAGAGAGAGAGAGAGAGAGAGAGAGAGAGAGAGAGAGAGAGAGAGAGAGAGAGAGAGAGAGAGAGAGAGAGAGAGAGAGAGAGAGAGAGAGAGAGTGAGAAGAGAGAGAGAGGAGAGGAGAGAGAGAGAGAAGAGAGAGAGAGAGAGAGAGAGAGAGAGAGAGAGAGAGGAGAGAGAGAGATGAGAGAGAGAGAATGAGAGAGAGAAAGAGAGAGAGAGAGAGAGAAATGAGAGAGAGAAATGAAGAGAGGAAAGAGAGAGAGAGAGAGAGAAAGAGAGAGAGAGAGAGAGAAATGAGAGAGAGAATGAGAGAGAGAAGAGAGAATGAGGAGAGAGAGAGAAAAATGAGAGAGAGAGAAAATGAGAGAGAGAGAGAGAGAGAGAGAGAGAAGAGAGAAGAGAGGAGAGAGAAGAGAGAAGAGTAGAGAGTGAGAACTGAGAGTAAGAGTGAGAGCGAGAGAGAAGAGAGAGAGAGAGAGAGAGAGAGAGAGAGAGAGAGAGAGAGAGAGAGAGAGAGACAAGAGACAGAGACAGAGATAGAATTTGGGGACTGATGGTATGAGTATGTAAAGGGTATGGATAGTTAACTAGCTATCTAGTGAAATGGATCAATAGATAGACAGGTATATAAAATACCTTTTCTGTCATATATATATATATATATATATATATATATATATATATATATATATATATATATATATATATATATATATGTTTATATATATTTATGTAGTTCTTTCTACAGATGACACATAGAAATATCATAAAGAACCTAGTACCTATCCCTTTGACATACAACTTACAATAGTAACACCAGCCTACCAAGCTCCTTTTAATATAAAAAATTACCCAAGTGAAGGACCTATATACATAGAATGCTACATTACCCAGGAGAAATAAAGTACTACCCAAGTATTTCTTAGTACTTTCTGTTGTTTATTCTCCAACAAAACAATCTACCTACGAAATTATAAACATTAGTCAACTTTACGAAATCTCATCTCTTTTTTTTTTTTCTTTCTAAGTATCTTTACTTACTCATTGATTTCCTTTCTCTCGATGACGGGAGAACCAGATGTTATGCGTGTTTCAGGACTAAGAAACAAAACATAAAGGAAAAAAAAAAAAAAAAAATTGACACACATGCATTATGCTAAAACTGTAATAAAAATTGTACATATTCACAACAACAGCAACAACAAAAATAAGAGGAAATACATTAATATGAACAAGATTACGAAAAGAAAGACAAAATTATGAAAGAACAGAAATAAAGATTACCTTTTTGGCAAAATAAATCATTTTCTGTTTTATAACAGACCAATTTCCAAACTATTCCCTCTCTCCACCTAAAAACATGTATCAGCAAAAGAGAAATGTGAACTTCATTGCCCACCAGTAATATTTACACTAGTGAAGAACATGAAAATAATCAGAACTGCTATACCAACTTGAAACTCCCATCTGCAAAAGTGCAATGTAAAAACTTTCAATGTAGTTATGAAGCTCAAACACAGAAAATGGGTGATATAAAAGAAATGCAAGGCAAGCAAAAAGAATAAGGAAGGTAGGAGCAACAGAACTGAAGCACTTAAAGCAAAAACAGCTGGACTGTAAACTTAACATAACTGAAAGGGAGAGAACATACATGCGATCTTCAAATATGGAGTAATAATCCATATCATCTGCTGTATATTCGTCAGGATCATGAATGGGTAGCATGGAATATTCATAAACTCCAGACAGGCCCGCCCACATTGTAGGTTTATTGATGGTGCTTCACAACCTAGTCACCTTTGGTAAAGCAAAGCAAATATGAAGCAATCCACCATAAGAAGCATATGAATACAAATGGCTTCTAGAGGCTGTAACATGCTTTGCTACCTTAACCAAAGAAAACTTACATAGCTTCATACTTGGTTTAACATTGAGGAAAATAAAAATAAAAGAATAAAATTAAAGAAAATAAAAAAAGAAAAGAAAAATAAATGATAAAGGATAAGCTTAGTACATATGCTTCCAGACTGCAAAAGAAATTGTTTTTCATACAGAGTCAGAGTAATGTCATCCAAAATTCATGATGGATTGGCCTATTCAGCAGTCCTCAATCCATGTCATGTATGGATATGCATTCATTCATTATATTTTAACCCCCAACCCTGTCAGCTCTTTGAAAATGACAATCCCATTTGCTTCCTTTCAACTGCATCTGCATGGTAAATCTGCCTCCTGCACATGTCTTCTTAGATATAAAAACACGCTATAATGATCCATGACTCATTCCCATCTCCCTTAATTCCCACAGCAATTAACACTGTTTCCTTTAGTTCACCTGAGTCAGTGTTCCAGCTGCTTTTTACTTTACTATGATTTTATTGATGCTACTAATTTTGTTACTCAAATGAAGGTCTTGCATAAATGGAGGGCCACCATTGTACTTCTCAGAAAAAGGGATGAATAAAGTACAGGGAAAAGGTTAAGGCCTACAACACACACAATCAAAAAAATCTTCTTGAAATATGAAGAGTTTAGTTATCTTAAGTCTCATGCATGTGGCAGCATAGTTTTTCCCAGGTTAAATATTTGAATCTATGAGAAATGATGTACCAAAATCATTGTTCAATAAATCTGATCTTGCTTGGTCTTTATGAAGCAATGCTGAGTCTACTGAGCAAATTTAGTTGCAATATGGTCACTTAATAGCCTAATGCAGACAATATTTTTATTTCTTTGATTTAATACACATATCACCTTATGCTTATAATTCATTGTATTTTCTTCATGTCTAAATAACAGATTTAGTAACAAATACTTATAAACTCCTTACAAGACAAGGCAATTATGTACTAGGTAATCAATGAGTCCCATTTCCTATTTTCACCAGGGAAAATATAAGGGAGGATGATATCTTACTTTTAAAGATATTCTTAATAATGATTTCACATAACAGGTAACCACAAAACCTGTTATTGTAAATATAACTAGCACACCTTCACATCTTACACTACTCTACACACCAACTGCCAATGTCTCTAAACTTTTCAGTGTTTGCCCATAGGCTAAAAGACCTCCGTCATGCATATCCTGGGAACTTAAAGAGTTAAAACCCCCTGGCAATTTGTCATCAAAGAAGAAACTCTTTGATGGTCCTACAATCTATGTGGTAGATGTTTACCAGCCCTTGCCAATAAACCTTCAACACATGAGAAGGGTTGTGGGAATCTCATGATACAGTGCCACTACCTGCTTGTACGTAAGATTATAGGTAGGATTACTGCAAGTTTTGAGTTGCTTGGATAGAACATTACCAATTGACATTCAGTAGAAGTATTGTAGGTCCATTATTTTCTATACAGGCTCAGTTTATATTATGTAAGCATAGACTAATGTACTTAAACAAAGGAATGTAGAAAGTCAAAATTAAAAGTGTGCAATACTAATCAAATATACAATAGTATAAAAATAATCATTTTAAATATCAGCAAAATTATTAAAAACAGCAAAGAAAAAAAGAAATCTTGCACAGGGAGCAGTAATTCTCAAAAGAAGAAATACATGTTTTGCTAAAATGTTCTTCAGTAAAATTCTATAAATAGACCATAAAACATGAAATGATGACTATAGCAAGGAGAACACTATTAGGATAAGTCCGATATGAGAAGCTGATACCAACTTTTCCTCTGTATTAAAGCAAAAAGTCATTGACTAATATCATAGACTAAATGTATACAATATAGAAATAGTTATCAATACATAGCTATCACAAATTCTTAGATTTAAAAACTTTTAATGTTAGTGTAGACAAAAATTATAAATTTTCTTGAATTGTCACAAACCTCTGTGTAAAAAAAAAATGATAGAGAGAATAAAATCTTAAAGTATTTGTAGTCAGATTATTTCATCTGGGCTTAATGTTAGGCCTAAAATTCCTGCCTTTCCCTATAAACCTGTAATATCCTGCCTCCCGCCTTTTATGACATGTAAGGTCCTATAACATCATGGCAAAAAATCCTAGATGCTAGGTAACGATCAATAATGTCACAAGTCCATTCCTTTGTGGCTGGGATGATGGTCAAAGCCCCGCTGTGAGCCAGACAATTACTCAGACGTGGCACTGTGGGCACTAATACACCTTGGCCTCACTAAAATTTTCTGACAATTTGCCCAACATGTAGGGATTACATTAAGAGTGGAACTAAAACATATTCAACACAAAGGAACTAACAGTCTTGAAAAATAACTACTAATGTATTTCAAAAGTAAAAAATAGTGATTAAATTTAGGTAGATATTTGATATTATTGTAGGAATAGTTGCAAGATATAATTCTG
>NC_051402.1:45984015-46024015 GCF_015228065.2 Penaeus monodon | reverse complement strand
TAACCAAAAATGGTGTAACATTCATTAAGGAAATTAGAGGTATATATTGCAAATAAGCTGATAGAAACCGTTGATTACTGTTATCAAGTATATATAAAGGGATGTTCAATAACCATGGCTAGAGGGGTTTGTGTAGAAGCTCCACGAGAGCTGGCAGTTATAGTGGCATCAAGTTGTGAGAGTGCCAACAGGTGTGAAGGCAGCAGCACTTGATGCCACACCACTTCAATTAGTGCCATTATCATCATCACTGGTTGGTGTTGGAGTTAAGATAATACAAGGCAGTACACATCATGAGACTTTCATTAAAATGAGAATTAGTGTAAGTGGTACAGTATTTCTTTTATGATTTAAAGATAACAGCTAAGGGAAAATGATAAGTATGAAATTGAGCGTTTCTGCAGCTTTTGAAATTGAATTTAACATTGAGGGTGTTACCTTGTTTTAGTAATATCTCCAACCTATCCTATATTATGGGTTAAGTTGTTGCATCTTTAAATAAAGTTTGGAGTTGGAGACAAACATCACACTCTTCTTTCAAGTCTTCAGCAGTTCCTACCATTAAAATAAATTTAAATGCCAGTTTATGCTAACTCTGCATGGAAACTTAGGAACTTGGTAAGATCCCAGGTGTGAAAAAAATGTGAACTCTTCAAGATAAAAAGTGCTCAATTTAAGGGTGCATTTATTGAAAATCTTAAAGTGTAATCACCAAAGTATTATGACTCAATGTACACATGGTACTCTCTTACCACTAATGTAGATGTGTAATTACATCCAGCAGCTATACAATCACATCTGTCATCTTTTTATATAATACTGTCAGTTGTGCAAATAGCTAGTTATGGGGGGAAATGGGTGTGTTTTTGTCAAACTTTTCTTAATGGCTTCTCCTCAGTAACAAGAAATGTATGTGGTCAAAGGGTAACATAAATTCAAGGTCTCAGTTTCTCCAGGGAATAGAAAGAAGCATCTTAGTTATAGTCTAGAGCCTGGACTATCCCTCAGAAATAGAATGTGAAAAGGTTGTAGCTAGTGTGATGTTTGTATATGTTCTAGTTTTAAAGCTTTTGTATATTTTTCCCTCCAATATTTATTAGGTTATTTTGTTAAATATTTAATATTTATTGAGACAAGTTATGTTGAAATTTCTGTTTTTGGTTTATCTGGCTGTTTTCTTTATAACTTAGCTTGGTCACCAAGTGACTTTGAGAAAACTGTGTAATTCCACTTAAGTACAGTAGAAGCTGGAAATAGTCATTTATTTGTGAGGGTTGTGATTCTCAAATAAGCTTCTTTTTTCTCATTTTTATATTAAAAATAATGAATTTAAATCATTTTCTCTCACTCTGAAAAGCCCACTACAGTGTTTTTAATTTGGTTATTTATAAAAGATATTTACACATGAACAGGCCTTGAACCAAGAATCAAAGGTATTGATAGCTACAGGCTATATTGTCATTTGTCATAATTTGTGGATAATAATAGGTTTGTCATTTTGAGACCATCACATGTTTGCAAAGAAAAAAAATGGTTGCTATAGTTACCATAGTTTATTAAAAGAAAAAAAAATACTGTTGCAGAATGAAAAATATTAATATCTTGACTGTTAGTGTATTTGTATTTTTGAAATATGTTTATATATTCCCCTGTAATATTTTCTGATTGGGAATTCATTTATATTGAAATTCAATTTGTATGAGCAGTGTTAAAATTTTTGTTTATATCTGGAAAAGAAAAAGAAAAGAAAAGTAAAACTACATATAAATAAAATATAGGTAAATCATTAACTGTTAAACCCCTACATTAGGTATTTATTTTTAATAACATAGAAATTGCCTTGGGGATCTTGAGCTAGATTTTTTATGTGTATTGGGGTACATACTAATTTAGTGATTTCTTTGTGATTTAGACCCTTTCTGTCAACAGATTTGGATGAAAAACTTTTGTCCTCAACTGTAAGGCAGTGATGGAAGGTGGTACTTTAACCCCATCTACAAACCTACCACAGAGGAAGAACTATCGTGGCTGCCAACCTCAGGGACAGCACTGGATGACTCCAGAGATATCTGCTCAATTGCAGGTTTGTAATCAGCTACGCAAAGCATCAGAAGCATCTAATAGACCCGAAGATCACGAGGCATACCAAGCACAATGCAGAAGAGTGCACAGTATGATGGAGGAAAGCAAGGCCAGTCTTGGTTTAGGCCACTTACCTGCACTCCCTTCTCAGTATGGTTATGGATGGCAGAATGAACAAGGGTACAATGGCTATCAGCCCACAGGCCCAATGGGAAATTCTAACTTCCAGCAAGGATCTGGGAAATATTTTCAGGGAAATAACAGGAAGCCCATCACTTGTGGACCTTGCAATCGAACATTTTACAATAAGCAGAAACTTGAAGAACACCTTAAAGATCATGTTGAATGCCCATTTCCCGAGTGCAAATTAAGTGCACATATCAAGGTCATTGACCAGCACATAAATAACCAACATATGCTTGTTAATTTTGCTTCCTTACAAATTGATGATGAAACATGGATTGCAGAGAGAAAGAAACGCTTTCCAAGTATTCAGAGAGCAGAATTACGAAGAGCAGAACAAATAGAAAAACTGAAGAGGGGAGAGAAGTTGGGTGTAAGTAAAAAACCTTTTAAAAGTAAAATCAAAAGTATTACTAGTAAGAATGAAAATGATACTTCAGGTGTCAGCAATGCAACTACAGGTGTTAAACGAGAGCAGCCACAGAATGAGAGTGGCAAAGATGAAGGCAAACGCAAAGGGAAATTCAGGAGGAAAAGACAAGAACAGGAAAGCTTCAACAGGCCACCTCAGCCAGTCATGAAAGTAGACCTTTTCGATTCGGATGATGAAACAAGGGATGGTTTGCGTGCCTTCAGAGGAACCAAATGCTTTTATGAAGAATTGGGAGAAGTTAGTTACTTTGGAAACAAGAGCATAAATGTTGATAAAGAGGACACTGCAGAGCAAGAGGAGAATATTGTAATAAGTGATGATGAGGACTGGCAGGATGAAGATAATAAGGCAGCAGATACTAAAGGACCACTTGTTTTAGGGGGTGCTCTAGGATCTTTAATGGGTGCATACTCTGACTCAGAGGATGAAAGTATTGATGAAGCAGTTACTAGTCAAGGAAAAGATAACCCACAGTCTGTGCCAAAGAAAATTGATGAAGGTTCCTCTTCCAAGGTTAAAGCAGATACCTCTGTTGAAGTTACAAAGAGCCAAGATAAGTCTGTTGATGATGCAGGGACCCAAGATATGTTAGTTGAGGTTGCAAAACAAGATTCTTCCACCAATGCTGAAGTGAAGCAAGATGCACAACAAATAAAAGAATCTACAAGCAGAACAAGAAATAGAAGAATGCAACGCAAAAAAATGCCAAAAGGACCACCCAAACCTCGCAAAATGCCACGAAGACGTAAGACTCTCCTGGAGAAACTTCTACAAGCAGATATTATACATGAGAGGAATGTAATTCTACAGTGTGTGCGATTTGTTGTGAAGAATAACTTTTTTGATGGTAAAAATATTGTTGGTGATAAGAAAATAAATGACAGTAGTAAAGCAGAAAAGGAGACTGAAGATTGCACTGTAAACAAAGATAAAAGATCAGACACAGTACAGCCACCAAAAGAAGACAATAGCTCACAAATTGGTAACATATCAGCAATTACTGACAAAGACAATCAGGAAGAGAAACATGTGACATGTAAAGATTTAGGACATCAGATAACAAGTGAAGATAGCAAAACTGTTAAAGTCATAAAGAATGAATGTGACAGTAATAAGAAAGCAGCAAGGAGGTTGAAAAAGCAACTATTAGAAGATGATGCGGCTCTTAGTAATGGTGCTTCCAAAAGGAGAAAAAGTGATACTGAAGAACTTTCAAATTGTGAGGAAATTAAAGATAAAGTAGAAGTTAAGAGAATGAAGTTGAGTGAAGAGGAAAAGTCATCGGGGGTGTTTAACAAGAATACCATCATCAATGGAGAAAACATTGATGAGAAAAAGGAAAGTACAGATATTGAAACAGATAGTAAAAGTGATTCACAGAGTAAAAACAGTGTTGAGTCAACGGCATGTGAGGAGATGAAAGAAAAGATAACTGACAAGGGACAAGAAAGCTCATTAGAAGTTAAAAGAATAAAGTTTAGTGAAGAGGAAAAGTCAGTGGAAATATATATATTTTAAAAAATAAACAACCTTATACAAAAACTATCACAAAAGTTTATACACTGGAGTATGGAATAAAAACTTGTAAATGGGGAAGAAAAAAAAAAAAAAAAAAGAAAAAAAAAAAAATTACTTCCCTCATATGATCACTATGACAATTTCATACACTTTTCAGGTAACTCCTCATCACTATCAGATAAGTCTTGAAAATCTTGGGGTATATACATCTCAAATTTAATCTTGTCATAACTGATGGTTTCAAATCTACTTTTCACATTTGTGGTTTTGATGCTAGATAGCTCTCTATCAGAATCTAGCTCCCAGGCTCTTTTGCACAAGCCTTTGCGGAAAACCATACCATGAAAGTGGGTTTGCTTTTCGTATTTTATCCTAGAAAACCCAAGAAAACCTAGGGTAATTTTCCATAATTTATAGAGATGTACGTTTGCATTCTGATGTTTACTATCGGGAGTTATAATGCACAAAAGACCATTAGGCTTGAGGAGATTATAAGCTTTTTCACAACAACGAAATCTCTGCTTGGGTGACGGTAAATACTCAAGCAGGAGGCAAAACACCACAACATCAAAAAACCCTTTTCTTAAGAATCTAATTGTGTTACTTTTATCACTTTTCTTGTTCATTTCCTCGCTCCCTTTTTCTTTCACATTTGCATCACTTTCACTTTTACTAATACTTGTTACACTTTCAGAGGTTTGTAAGTCAGTGTCAATCTTCTCATCTGACTCACTGTTTGGGGTGCTTTTCTGGTCCTTTTCTACAGAGCTTACCACCCTATCGACTTCACTCTTAGCACTCTCTGAGGCCGTTTCTAGAGCCTCTAATGAAGACTCTCTCTCCCCACTTTCATTGGAATTCTTTCCTTCATTTTTTGGTGGCGTTGCCTCCTCGGTTAGTTCCACATCAAGAAAGTCACATTGTTTAACAGACTGGAATTCAAATAAATATAGTAGTTTAGAACATTGATTATTTTTCACCTAACTATACTGCTGTCTAATAAACAGAGGTTTAGAATATCAATTATTTTTCACCCAGAGAAGTTTAGAACATCAATTATTTTTTTACCTAACTATACGGCAATTCTAATAATTTTATATAATATAAAAAATCTATTAATTTTGTGGTATAGTACTTACTGGCTGGGCTGGATACAAATCAACTGCAGTTACTTCATATTGTTCATATACAGAGAAGGGGTTATAGCAGCTGCCAACATCCAACAACTGCAATTTCTCATGCTCTCTGTAAAATAAAAATAAAAATAGTATTTATTATTAATATAACCATCATTTAGTGTAAGTTATGGAACATAATATAAGAAAAAACAAATAAACAAATGACATAGTATTTTTCAATTTCATGCAACATAAAGAAGTATGAAAGCAATACATTACTTCCGAAGACAACCATCTGAAGTATCACATTCCGTTTCTAATCCTAGGTATGTCAATTTACGGAGTTCTTTTTGAGTTACACGTGTCATTTCTCCCTTTTGATAATACTGTATTACAGCATTGTTAACCCATGTAACACGTGAGGTGTTGATCTGTTGAGAGAAATCAAGTGGGATAATCAAGGCTACAAAATTTTTAAAGCACACAAAAATACAATGAGATATTACTTACCTTATGCATCAAATATATTGAAGGATGAAATAAGAGATTCTAAGAAACTCAATAAACCATCTAATTACTTGCTGTGTAGATTCCCAGTGGTTAGTGGCAAGATTATGCATTGCACTAGCGTAAGTACGTAACACATCCTCATGCTGGATGTGATCCTTCCAAACTTCAGCTTCATCTTCACCTGGGAAAATGCAAATAACTTGAGTTTATTCATTATTGCATAAAACAACTGTGCAACTGTATTATTTATTTATATATGTAGATATCCCTCCAAAGAGTAAATCTTTGGGGTTTACATAGATGAAGGTTTCAAAATGATTTCAGAGGTTTTAACACTATTACTGAGTGTCATGGAAAGGGTTTTTTGGTGTGCAGATTTGCAAAAGCAGTGTGAAAACAATAATTACCAATAATTGAAGCGAGGAGATAAATTTTTAAAAAATCCTTTATTACTATGTTTTTTCCTTATATACTAAACATGCAATTAAATTATTTTAGAAAGCATCCTTTGGCTTATTATTCAGAGTGGGCAAATTTTCAGTGGAATAACAGTTTGAATGTTATTTCATGTATTACTGAATTTTCCTAATTTTCTGTGACTAAAACCATTATAGTGGTTATAGAGGTTATGCTTGACCAATATATTTTAAAATTTACTTGGCTGTTGAGTAAAAAAAATAATAATAAAATAAAAATAAAATAAATAAATAATATTTTGGCCTAATTTGGCCCATCACTAACAACAAAGAATTTGTGGTTATATTCTCTGTCACACACAACTTCTTTTATACCACCCAAACTCTGTGACAGGATTGGTATTCTAGGTCATGGTGTTGCCTTGTGACAATATTGATGGTAATGAAACTTGCAATATAATGGAGAGCACCTGATATACATTTCATGGTTGAAATATCTGACACTAACATATGCCATGAAATCTGTATCGAGTTCAGCATTTGCTCAATTCTGAATCTGTCTTATGTGAAACTGGTAATTCCTAACCAAACAAATATGAGAACTGCTTTAAGAAAACTGTAGCTACCAACCGAGATTTCAATTTATGTTACTTATCCATTAACACCTAATTCATAATATCCAGATTTTCACATATACCAGCCTCTAACTACTACCCTCACTTCAAAGCTTTCCTCTCCAACTGCTGGTAGTCTAGCCTTACAATTAAAAAACTGCATAACATAAAACCTTCCATCTCTCCTCAGCCAATACCATTCCCTAAAAATTGATGCTGGGAAACTGCTCTTGCCCGCTTACACATTGGACACACTCTCCTCACACATTCCTATTTCGTGTCACAATCTGATCCACCAATTTGCTCTTCATGCAATGTTCCTCTTTCAGTTCCACACATCCTACTGTCCTGTACGTGCTTTACAGCAACCTGCACCTCTGCTTTTCCCTTCAACCTATTGAACATCCTCTCAGAATTCCCCCTGCCTTTTCCTCTGACAACTTATTCTCTTCCTCAGATGCATAAATATCTTCCACTTGATCTAACTGCCCTACTCCTTGAACATCTTCCCCTTCTAGCAACCTTTACTTATACATCAGTTTCCCCTCTCTATCCTTGACTTTAGCAGTCTCTAGTACTATTCAACCTCGAACTTTACCCTAATCATTAACTCATTCCTAACCCTTTCCACCACTATATTGTACCAGGGTGCTATATGGCCTTGATGTCTAGTGCAGTCATTTGTCATGATTTTACACAAGCTTTACCCATTACATAATTATTTCTCACAAAATTTGTTTGAAATTCTGTTCAACCTATGTTTGGGAATTATTTACTGTGAATAAGAACGCTGGATGTAGCAGACTGCTCAGGTAATCAATTGACTGCAAGTAATCGTATTGTGTTTACCGGCCTTGCCTCAAATTTGATAAGGAGCATTCTTCAATCACAAGGCATATTACTTTGAGCCACTAACTTTTGAAAAAGCTAGGGATTGATGTTAGAAAGTACTATCTACATATTCTGATACTATTTCTGTCTTTGTGGAAGAGAGGAATTGTCCAAAATTTTACAACAATAATGGCCTTATGCACAGATGGCCATCTATCAAGAAGTTTCCTTCAAACCTTCACAACCTTGTTTGAGTGGATGCTGTGCTGGTCATGACCCCCACCTGCTGCCTTCTACATGTCATTGGGCTTCTTGAATATGAAGTTTTGCACAAGTGAATTTTGGACTGAATTATGCTAGACATAATATTTATTAGTACCCTATGAAATAATTCAATAATTCATCACCTGTTAATGATAATCATACAAAATCACATATGACTGCTGCACTTGATGATAATGCATATCACATAAGACTACTGCAGTTACATGTTCTACTATATAATAGATTTTTCTGAATCATCCTATGATATAAACACAAGATTTTTCTCAACCATTCTGCAGGAAAAACACTAACTGCCAACCGTGAGGAAACAAACTAACAAGTATTCTAGACTAAGTCCATACGGTCCTAATTCAAAGTGTCATGCCCTCATGTTTCGAGGCAAAACTGGCAAGCACCTCATGGTAAAAAACCATAGCAATTCCTCAGTAATATCTCCTGCTCTCTCCCGCAAAGCACAAATACCCCCCCGGCCGTGCTCCCCTGGGAAGATATCCTTTCCCCTCACATATCACACGGCACCTGACCTTAAAACCCCCCCACACAACGAGCTCGCCCTCCCGTATCCCCTCCTCCTTCAGAAAACCCAACCCCCATTACCCTGCCTGCACCGCTTCCTGAGCCTTTTATGCGTTTCTTTGACGACCTCCGCGAGCCTCCTGCCCTCGCCGTCCATCTCGTCTCGACGTGTTTGGCCTCCCGAGTCCCACGGCCCTGACTGCTCTCCTGCACTTGGGGTTCCCGGCTATTTGGGGGGGATTCTGGGGCTCATTCCGTTCGCGATTCCCGGCCTTCAGGAGTGCTGACTGGGTGGATTTCGTCGCTCGTGCGGGCTCGGAGGCTGAAACTTTTATACTATTTAAAAAAACTTAATGGGGAAATTTTGTTAAACCGGGGGGGGCCGGGGAAGCACTGGAAAATATGTAACTAAGGTTTTATGAAATAAAAAGCGCTTGATGTTTATAAAAAAGTCCCTCAGAGGGTTGAAAAAAAATTTAAAAAAAAACACTTTTTTATTTCTATTTAAAAAAACCTAAAAGGGGTAGAGAAAAAGTTTTAAAAAGAGCGGTGGGTTACTTTTTTTGTCAGCGGAAGTGGATTTTTTCCCGGGGTTTTTAACCCCAAAAAACAAGGGCCCGAAGGGGGGAACAGTGAATGCCCCCCGGGTGGAGGAAAAAAAAAAAACCCCTTGCGTTGGATTTCCAAAAGGGTTTACTTTTTTGTCTATCCACCCCGGTTATTTTTTTTTCTGTTGGGTTTTTGTAGGTGCTGTTTACTGGGGGATTGTCCGGGGCGTTGGAGGGGGAAAAGGGGCCAGGAAAAACGGGTTTTTTTAGGGGGGCATCTTCTAAGTTTTCAAACTTCCCCTTTTGGGTCGGGGAAGGGTGACATTTAGAAGGGTTTTTTCCAAAGAGCAGAGGGAGTTATAAAAAACTCCCTGTAAAATTTTGGACCCACTGAGATTTTTAAAATGAGGGGTCCCAGAATATCCCCTATGTTTTGGGGTTTTGATTAAGTAATGGAAGGGGGGAAAAAAAAAAAAAAGTAGGGGAATGTTGACATCATTTTTGCGGGATTTTATTTTTCCTTTGATTGGGGTTTCTTTATTTACTTTTCCATTTTTTGAAAAATTTTGGGGGGGTTTGTTTTGCCTCTGCTCAATGACTAGCTGGGCAGCCCCAAATTGGGCCCAGAAAAAAAAAGGGGCCAAAATTTATAATAAAGGGGTTCAGTAAGAAGGAAAAAAAAATTTTAGGGAAAAAGGGGCCTGAATGAATTACACCCCAATTTTTGGGGTTTAATAAGAGAGATTTTCCTTTTGTAAAATTTAACATGGTTTAATGGTAGTTTTCTTTGAAAATAAGTCCCGGGAATATGATGAGCAATAAATTTCAAAGACTTTTGTCAAAAAGTTATGTACTTTGTCCAAATTAAAAGAAATTTTAAAAAAGGATTTATTAGCAGATAAAACAAAAAAAAAAAAACCAATAATAAATGGGAAACCCTTTTATTACCAGGGGTCAGCCCGGAATGCATTTTGGATTTTTGGGCCCTTGTGGAAATCTGTGCCAAGTTTTTTAAAAATACAGCACCAGTCAAAGTTTTATTCGTTATCCTACAAGGGGGAAAGGGGGTTGGTTGTTCTTACCAAAATCTTTTGGTGTGCGGGTTTTTTTTTTTTTTTACAGTGAGATTTGGTTGAGCTGTTTTCTTTTTTCCAAATTTATGACAAGTAATGTTTTTGGGAAAAAAAAGTGTTTTCAAATGAAATTTTCTCACTACATTTTCATTTTTTTTTGTTTTTTAACTATACATATGAGCAAAGATAAAAAATTTCACAGTTCAAAAGGGGGAACTTCTAAAATAAATTAAAATTTTTAATTGGAAAAATTCATTAAGAAGGTTTGGAAATTTTTTTCTTTTTCCCAAGGTTGCTTAAAAGGGAAAAAAAGGGTTTTTTTTTCCGCCCTGTTTAAGGTTTTTTAAAAAAAAATTAAAAAAAAAGGGTTTTAAAAAATTAAAGGAAACCCAAAACCCCAAAATTTTTTTGGAAAGGGTTTTGGGATTGGTTTTTATAGTAATTTCCCCAAAAAGGGGATAAAACCCCCCCCCAAAAATCCGGGGGATTCCCTTGCCCTTTCACGAGGAAAAGAAAGGGGGCCAAAAAAATTTTTCCTTAAATTTTCCATTTTTTTATAGTTTTTTTAGTAAATGGTTGGGTTTGGTTTTTTCCTTTTTTATACCTTAAAAAAAAGGTTTGGGACCCTATAAACCCCAATTTAAAAAAATTTTCATGGGGAATTATTTTGTCCCTTTAACTAAAAAGGGAAAAAAACCCCAAAAGGCCCACAAAAAAGGGAAAAGTGAAAGGGGTTTTTTTTTCCCCCAATTGGGTTTTGAACCAAAACCTTTTTTCCAAAGAATTTTTTTTTAGGCAATATTTTGGGCAAAAAGGGATTTTATGTCCTTTTTAATTAAGAAAAATTGGGGTTTGATTTTAAATTGTGGGGAAAGATTTTTCCAATGTTAAAAAAAGGATTAGCCTTGGGAAAATTTTTAAATTTAAGGGGGTGTTTAACGATATCAAACTAGGGGGAAAAAGGGGAGAAATTTTTAAAAGGTTCCCCAAAAAAAAAAAAAATTTTTACAAAGGAAAAAAAAAAAAAAACACACACCACCAACAACACAAACCCCCCAAAAAACCACAACACCAAAAAAGGGGCCCCAAAAAAACAAAAAAATTTTGGGCCAAAAGGGGAAAACAAACAAAAACAACAAACACCCCACCAACAAAAAAAAAACCCAACAACCAAACAAAAACAAAAACTTCCCAAAAATCAAACAGGGGTTCCCAAAAAAAAAAACAAAACAAACCCCCCCCCTCCCACACCCCAACACACACCCACACCCCAAAACCCCAAAAACATTCATTTGTAAAAAACACCCCTTCAAAAACACAACACACACAAAAACCACACACCAAACACACACACCAAAAAACACACACCCAAACTCACACACACAACACACACACACACCACCAAACACACCCCAAAAAACACACACACACCACACACACACCACACACAAACACACACACCACAAATACACACACACACACACCACACACTTTAAAACCCCCTTGACACAAACACACTCAACACCCCACAACCACAAACAAAAATGCACAAAAACACACACACAAAACCCCCAGAAAAACCAAAGCACAAACCACTTGAAAAACCCCAAAAACCAACACACCACACACACAAAACCCCAAACCACACCACACACACACACACACACACACACACACACACACACACCCCCAAAAACTTTAAACCACCCCCACAGAACCACCCCAATGATCCACACCCACATACACCCCAAAACACCCCCCAAAACACCCCCACACCCACACACACACACACAAAAAACCCAAAAACACACACACACACACCACAAAAACACACAAAAAACCCCCCACCCCCCACCACTTTAAAACCCCCTGTACACAAATCCCCCCCCCCCACACCAACACACACTTTTCCCAAGAACAAAATGAACGGAAACACCTTTCCCAAAAAGGGGAACCCCAACATGCACAAACACACCCATGCACCAAGAACAAAACCAAAAGGACACAAAAACCACATTGACAAACAAAAAAACCCACACACACACACACTTTGCAAAAAAACCCCCACACACAAAATTCAAACACACACACAAAAGAAAACCCCCACACCACCACACATGCACAAACACACAAAATTTGCACCCCCACCACACACACCTTGCAAAAACACACACACATGCACAAACACACACACATCACAAACACAACACTGCACAAAAACCACACACACCCAACAAACCCCACATCCCCACAAAACACAACACAAAAACAAAGAAACACAAACCCACACACACATGCACAAAACAACAACATGCCCCAAACACACACATGCACAAACAACACACATGCAAAAACACACAACAATGCACAAACACACACATAAGGCCCCCCCCCCCACACACATCCCACAAAAAACCTGCACAAACACCCCCACACAAAAAACACACAAAACAAAAAACACACACCCAAAAAACACCACACACCAAAAACACACACACACACAAAACCCACCCCCACACACACCCCCACACCCCCGGCCCCCCACCCCCACACAAAATGCAAAAACACACAAAAATGCCCAACACAAATTTGCCCCCCCCCCCCAACACACAAAAACAAAAACACAACCACAAAAAACACAAAAAAAAAACAGAGAAAACACAATGCCACAGGGGAACAAAACACAGGCACAGGGGAACCCCACACCATGCACGGGGAACACACACCGCAAAGAGACACACCCCACACTTTTGCACAGAGAAAACAAAATGCCAAAACCCCAAAACACACAACAAACAACACAAAATCACAGAGACAAAACACAAAAATACACAGAGACACACACAAAATAAGGGACACAACACACATGCACAAGACACCACACACATGACAAGACAAACACCCCCTTCACAAGACACCAAAAAAGCACAGGCCCCACACACCCATGCACAGAACACACACACCTGCCAGAGCCACACACACCTGCACGGGAGAACACACCCACATGACGAAACACACACACATCCCACAGAACACACACACACAGCACCAACACACCAACCCCCCCAAACCCCCAAACCCCCACACCCCCCATGCCCGAACACCCCCCCCACACAGGCCCCGAGACCCCACCCCCATTTGAACAGGACCCCCCCCTTCCCCCAGCCCCCCCCAAACAAACATTTCACGGGAACAACAAAACATCCCCGGCACCCCAATGCCCCGGGCCCCCGCCGGGAAACACCCCGCCCCTTCCGGACCCACCCCCGAACCCCACCCCAAAAACCCTTGAAACCCGGCCCCCCCCCATCACGAGCCCCCAAAACCCCCAAACCCCTGCCCAGAAGACAACACCAAAAAATCCCGAACCCCAACCTTTGACCAAAACCCCACACACCACCACATTGCACCGGCACCACACCCTCCCCGAAAACACCCCCCCCACACCCCCCCAAGAAAACCCCAAAAAATTCCCCCAACCCCCCCCACTGCACGAGCAACACCATAATGCCACAAACAACCCCCACCCCCACGCCCCACCGCCTGGGGCCAACCCCCCCTCCCCAAGACCCCCAAACCCATCCCACAGAGGGCCCCAACCCACACCCCCCCCCACATCACCAGGGGAAACAAACGGGACCGGGAAACCCACACAACCCTTTCACGGCCCACACCCTTTTTGCCCCCGAGCAAAACCCCCGGGAACAAGAAACCCCTTTCCAGAGGAAAAAAGGGGGAAGGGAAACACACAAATGAAGGGAAACCCCCAACACACATTACCACCAGAAGGGACCAAAAAATCCCCACACCGACCACCCCCCACATCCCACAAGCCAAAACACTTTTTCCCAAAGACAAAAAATGAAAGAACAAAAAACACTTTTTGGCAAGAGAAAAAAAATCAAGGGGACCAAAAAAAAAAAAAGGGGAAAAAAATTTAAAGGGGACAAAACTTCCGAGCCACCCCCACTCCCCAAACACCCCCCTTTTGAAGGACCTTCCCCCCAAAACCCCCCACCAACCCACCACCCCCCCCACCCCCCCCTTTTACACTTTTCCAAAAGTTTCACCGGCCCTTTCCCCCCCCCTTTACCTTTGTTCCATCCCCTTCATGATTTAAAAGTTCCACAACCACGAAAAAAAAGAACCCCCCATAAAACCAGCCCCCCCACCACCCACCTTTTTCCCCTTTTCATACCCCCAAAAACCCCTTTTTTTATCCCATTATCTTTTTACCCCAAAAATCCTTGGTTACCCCCCTTTAAAACACCCCCAAACCCTTTCCGAATCCCCACCCCCTTTCCCCAAAACCCCACCAGTTCCTTCCCCCCAAAATTTTTCTCCTTTTTTCCCACCCCCCCCCCCACACCCCAAAAACCCCCTCTTGAAGGATTTTTATTTTGTTTTGAGTTTTAGGAAAAAAAAACAAAAAAAGGAAGATTTTTTCCCACTCCTTTTTCTAATTTTTTTCTTGGGGGCCTTAAAAAAAGGGTGGATGGATTTGCCATCCCCGGGCCCCAGGAAAAATTTTTTTCGGAACAGGAATTCCCCAAAATTTAAATTTTGGTTAAAAGGCCCCCCGGGGGTTATTTTAAAGGCCCCCAATTAAACAAAAATTTAATTTTTTTCCCAAAAAAAAAATTAAGAAAAAATAAAAAAAAAGGGTTTTTTAATTTTTCCCACGGGAGTTTTTGGCTACCCTTTGTAGGGAGCCCCGGCAAAAACTGGCCTTTACCTTTTTTAAAAGCAAATTAAAATTGTGATTGTACCCCCCCGGGGCCCCCTTTTTTAGTATAAACAAGAGAAATAACCAAAGAACCTTTGGTTTTTGTATCCCAGTGTTTGTTTTTGGCCGGAAAAAAGCCGGGGCACGAAAGGGGGCAATAAATTACCTTTTAATGAACATTTTTTGGGCCTGTTTTTAATTCCATGGGTTTTTGGTTAAATTACCCATTCATTTAAATTTTTAAAAATAGAAAAAAAGGGGAACGGGGGTAATTAAAATTTTAAATGGGACCACCATTTAGGCCCAAAGGTTGGGAAAAAGCAAATGTAACCAACCCGGGGAATCCAAAAAACCCTTTTGGAAAAAAATGGAGAAGTTATGGAAGGAGAAAACGAAAAGCCTTTTTGGAGGGTTAAACGAAAAGGGCCAAGCCAAACCGTGGATTTCCGGGGCTAAACCCTCCGGCCCAGGGGGAGGGGGAACCGTCGCCCCCTCCAGAGACCCCACACCCCCCCCTTTACCCAAAATTTTTTGTGACCCTTTTTGAAAGAGGGGGACTGTCAAACTTTCAAAAAGAAGGTTTTGAGTGATTATTTTTTTAATTATTTGATTAAACCATAGCAAATGATGTTTAATGGGTTTAGTGTTTGATATATATATTTTATTATGTAGAAAATATTTTAATATGAATAGGCCTATATATGGGACTTTCTTTATTTTCAGGACCCCAGACCCATTTGATGATCGGCACCCTTTTAAACTTCAGAACCAGAATTGCATTAGGGGGGATTTTGCTTTGCATTTTTTAAAAAAAGGGAAACTTTTTTTGGGCCCCAAAGCTGTAAAAAAACCTATCTACGGGGAAAAACTACTTCCAATTTTGGGATTGACCCAAGACTCACAAGATCTCAATACTGGAGTTGTGGGGCATTCTAGCCCTTACTGTAGGGCCTGATTTTCCCTCAGGTAATAAAAAACGTAGAACTTTTTTTAAGATATACATAAATATTTAAAAAAGGAATTCATTCATATATATAATTTGAGGGTTTGGACTTAGTATTAATATTAATATCATAAAAATTTTTCAGGTATTTAATGAATCCGAAACAACAGTCATGGGGCCCTTTTCTTTTGGGGCTGAGAAGGGGCCGGGAACCCTTTGCGAAAATTGCAATTGGTCTCCTTGTTCAGCTATGGATACCCCAGAGATTCCCGCATCTTTGGGGGATCACAATGTCATTAAATTACCCAAAAATTTTTTTAAAAAGAGGTTGGGGGAAAATTTAAGATGAAAGGTATTACCAATGATTTTATTTTTTTGGAATAATTGTGCATGATAGTTTTGGTGGTGATATACTTAGCTCATAATCTTTTTTTCCCTTTGTAAGGATGTGTTTTTTTTTAAGGGGCCCTTCTTTTTATCCAAAGGGGGAGGTGTAGAGGATGATAAGGGTTCGGGGGGAAAAGGGCCCCTGTTTAGCCCCTTTTCCCCACCTTAAAAAAATGAGAAATCAGTCCCCCGGCAATGGTCAATGGAGAAAAAAACCCTGAGAGAAAAGGAACATGAAGAGGGGACCCCCCCCAAAGAAGATGAAGGGTTAGTCTTAAATTTGGCCTGTTACCCGGGACTCCCTCAAGTTTTAGTCACAATTTTTTAAAAAGTCCCCTTTGTATAAAAGAAAAAAAAAAATTTGATGTTTTTTTTTTTTTAATTGAGTGTTTTTATTGATGGGGGTCCTAGCTGAAAACCCGAAAATTTTAAAAGCTTTTTTCCTTTTTCATTTTCCCCTTCATCCTCTCCCCAAAGCCAAAAATAGTAACACGATTTTTTGCAACTTCAATTTTTTTTGGGTCCCCAAAGGGGCCATCACTTTGGAAAATTTTGATCCTGATTAAATTTCCCGACGTTCCAATTCGTCCGGGGCAAAAATTGGGGAAAGCTAAATATTTGGGAAAAACATATAAGATGTTTCCCATGACAAGGGGGATACCCCGCAAATATTTACCCTTTAAATATTTAAGCCCTATAGGGGAAATTTAAGAGGTAAGATTACTTATTCATAACTTTTTGACATTTTTTAAAGGGAAAAAAAAATACATTTAAATTTTTTTTTTTTACTTATGGAAAATTATATTAGGGTTTTTACCAAATTATCTAAAAAAAAATAATTTTTATTTTTCCCCCTTTAAACAGTCTTTGGCCACGTTTATGAACCCCAAGCATTAGAATTAATCTTTCACTAAAATCAACGTAGCCCAAACCCGGGTAATGCCCGCCTCTCTTTTGGGGCCCTTTACGGTTTTTTGGTTCCCTTCTTTTCATAAGAAGTTCTGCTTAGAATTTGTGAATATGGGGGCAGCAAAAAAATTTTCTAAAGGTGAGACTTTTCCTTGATTTTCGACTTTCAAGATTTAAAAATTATACAGTTTCAGAAAAAAATTGAAATTTTTTTATACTTTTGTCCCGTTTAATATTAAAAAATGAATTAGCACAAAAAAAAAAAAAAAAAATAGTTCTAATTTTTTATTTTTTCCATTGGGGTTTTCCCTTTCCTTTCTTTGCCAGAGAGGGTTTTTGCCCTCGCCGTGGTTTTTAGTTTTGTGAGGGGGCCGTAGAAAGAATATCCCTTTTTTTGCCCTGTTTAATGAATTAGGTGAATTGATTCCCCTATTCACTTTTGGCCCTTTTAGAGTGCTCGCACCCATTTAAATCCAGAACTAAATGTTTTGGAGGGTTTTTGGAATGGTTTTCCCGTTTAAGGCAATATTAAAAAAAATTTTGGGATGGCGGGGATGGCCTCCGAAAGGTTTTGAAATATGCTCCCAAAAATGTGTTTTCCAAGATGTGTGGGAGAAAGGGACATTTTAGATAAAAACCTAATGAGGGGGGATGAGGGTGGAAAAACAGTGAAGCAAGTGTGTCGAGGGGTTTAAGCACTATTTTAAAGGCTCATTTAGCATTTCAAATTTCAGCACCTGCAAAAGGAGGGACTGTCAGAGAACATGGAACAGCCCCTCAGCATGCCACTCCAGTTAAAAGGGTAATGTATAAAAGACTTTTTATGCTTTGGAAGTTTGTAGGGAAAGTAAAAAATTTGAAGAAAAAAAAAAAAGTTATTAAAATAGGGATTTTTTAAATTTTTTTAATATAATCAGGGCATTTTTTAGGCGAAAAATGTAAACACCAGAAAGATTGAGGGAATGTAGAACATCTACGGGAATTTACCTTCCATACCGAGCCCGCGGGAAACCTGTGGAGCAAGGTTTCAAAAGGGCCCTTTGCAACTTTTTTTACAGCAAAGTGCAAGGGGTTGTAAACAAAATTCATACACCCCCAAGTAATTAGGGGAATTTTTTGTTATTGTTGTTTATTAGATAAGGGGCATTTATCATGTAGGAAAAATTTTTAAAAAAGATCTAATAATAGCAATCCGTTTGCCCTTTTTAAAACCCCAGATTATTTCCCAAAAAACAGCCGAACTAAAGACTGCGGGTGTTTGCCCGGGCAAAACTCTATGGGTCAGTGTGATGAAAACCACCCCGGGCGCGCTGTGTGAAAAAGGGGACCATACCTGCTGGTGAAAATTTTTACGACCTTAAACCCAAAAAGGATGAAAATGGTATTTGGGAAAGATAAATTTTAAAACCTTGTAAATATCTATCATGTTTATGTAGTTTTTTTTGATATTTTTTTTTATCAATTTTTTTTTAAAAATTTTAGAATGTGCTTTGTATAAAAAAACAAAGAGCAGTAAATTCTAATTCAATAATTTTTTAAAACATTTTTTTTAAACTTAAAAAATTTAAGGCATAAAAGGGTCCAACTATGCATTTTCCCCAATTTTTTGAGCAAAGTTTTTTTTTAATCAAGAAAAATCTCTTTTTTTGAAGGGGAAATTTTTGATCTTAAACTTTTATTTCAGGAAGTCCCCGGGTTTATGCCACCCCTATTTTCCCTTGTCCACGGGGAATGCACAGTCAATGACTACTTTCCAAGAGGTGCAGAAAGTGCTTTGAATTTTTGAAAAAATGCCTTTGTGCCCCCCATTCACAGGGTGGGTTTTTTTAGGAATTTCTAACCCCTCTGTAAGTGGGGGTTTCCTTACCATTCCAATAGATGGGAAAATTTTATCTTGTAGTGCATTAAGGTGCAAGGTAATAGGAGGGTTAATTTATGTACATTTTTTGTGTGGGTTTGGCTCTTAATTTTGTTTTTTTTTTCTATACCGGGAAAACCCTTTTAGAAAGATATGGCACTCCCTCTACTCCGGGGGGGGGAGTAAAAAAAAAAAGTCCCTTTTGGGCGGGGGATGTCATTAATAAGCCCTGGGATTGTGTAAGAACCGGGCAAATGGAATCATGGAAAAGAAAAAGTTTACAGACTACTCATGTTTTAGGGATTATAATGTCATTGTTTTCTTTTTTTTTTTGAAAAGGAAATATGTTTATGAATTTTTCTGGTATTATTAGTGTTTTAATATTCCCCCCAGCCTTTTTCCATTTATTACAATTCTTTTTTTGGTTTTAAAAATTTTTGACCTTTTTCCCCCCAAAAGAATGTTTTTTGAAAACCCCACACAAACCATGTATATTGTTTTAAAAGGTTGATTGTTTTATTTTTGAAAATTACAGCCCTCTTTTTTTTTTTAAGGGTACTTTAATATACATTTAGGTCCCGTAGAGGAAACTCAAAACCCATTTTTTGAATTTTTCAGTACTTTTTAAAATGTTTTCCCATAAGAAGACCCAAATCACAGATGCAGTTTGCAAAAGGGGGACTTGTTTGTGAGCTTTAGTTGGACTCTCTAAAAAAGGGACACAGCACGCGGGATCATGAGCAAACAAACCCATCTTCAGCCGGACGTTGCAGTTTTAAGTGAATAAAGACTTGAAACATTTTTTTTCGGGGGAAAAATGTGGGTTAGAAGGGTTACAAACTTTTTTAAAACAAAAAATCAGTGCAACCGTACAGTATAGTCATGTTTCATGAAAAGATCAAATTTAAATTTGTTTTTAAATTTTTTAAAGTTTTGATAAAGGGAAACCCAAATTTTTTAAAAGGGGACAAAGGAATGGAGATTTTAAAATTCCCAAGAATGAACTAGAACTCATTAAGGTGTCTCCAGGCCAGCCAAACATAAAGGGTTTGATGCTTCAGCAAAATGGGTTATGCAGGTTAAATAGGGGGAGTTTATGAAAATTTTTTAAAAAGCAGGTGATGGGGGGGTAGGGGGGACTGTTGGGGGGTTTAGGGATTTTTAAAAAAATATTCATTGGGGTGTCGGCATATTTTTATATGTGGTGTTTTTATAAATGGCATGCTTTTTTGGAGGTAACGATTTCTTTGTTTGCTGCATTAGTTTTAATTTGATTATTAACTTTAGGTGATTTTGGGGCAAAAAACCCCAAGAATAACTACAAAAGAAGCAGCTCCCTGCAGCTAACAGGCCCATTTATTTAAGAGGGATTTTGAACTGTAGCAGCTGCACTGCAGAAAAGCAGCCCCTTTTTCCCGCATACCCCCCAAATTTTCCCCCCCAAAACCCATGGGCCCTCCTTCTAGAAACTTTGGTCACACCACCCCCCATCAGTTTAGACCCCGGATAAATGAGTGTTTTGCTTTCGTTTTTAGGGGAAAAATGGGTTTCCCTTTTTGAAATTTGCATTATTTTTTACTTTTTAAAAATTAATATTTAATTCTTTTTTTTTTTTTTTTCCTTTTAATACAGCATCGGCTTTTGGGGGAGGGGTTTCCAACAAGGCATTTTTTCAATTCTTTCTCTGTGAAAAAAATGCCTAAGCTCCTAGTAGTCAGCCTCAGTGGGAATAGCACCTCCCAAAAACCCTTCTCCTCCCCCCTTTGTGGCCAGCCCATCTAAGGGTTGCCAATCATCTGGGTCCCTCCCCCGTTACAAAATTAAGTTTAACGGGTTAACCCTTTTGATGTATTTTAATAGAACCATTTTTTTTTAAATTTTGGGGGAAAATATTGGGTTCCCAGGTATAATCTTTATTGGGGAGTATTAAAGATTATGAATGCATCTTTTTCGGGCCCCTAGCAAGAGGGACAATAGAATTGCCAACTCAGCAGCAGCTTTCCAATAGTGTATTCACTTAGCAAAATTTGGAAAATGCCTTCTTTTCCCAAATAGCCCCCAAAAACCAGTTCCACAAGTATAAAAAAATTAATCCTCTAGTTTCCCCCAAATTTGTGATGAAAACTGGGTTGTCAAATAAAACCTACCATAACCCGGGGACAGAATTGTCACGAGTATCGATAAAATCAGCATGCACTTTGAAAAATCCTTTGTTACTTTCCCCAACCTTGGGCCCTGTTTCAGTAAGGGGGTTTTTTCCCAAAAATTTGTTTTTTTAACGTGTTCAAATGATTGGATTAGATAAGAATTAGGAGTTATATTTTGGTATATTACTTTTTTTGTATTAATATGGGAGTGCATGTCATTTTAAATTTTTCAAAAAACATTTTATTAATATTTTTTAGCATTTAAAAAAAAAACGGGCCGGGATGAGGTAAAATGGGGATTAAAATTTTTAAGGCCCCCATAGTGTCCAAAAAACCCCAAGATCTTTGGGCTCCCCAAAACCAATTTAAAAATCGTTATCCCAAAAAAACCCATATAATGTACCTTTTCCCCGGGCTTGGAAAGGGTTCATCAAAAAAACCGAAAAATTCATCAACAGTAGTTTATCAAACCCACACAGATTTTTGGGCCAAGTAAAGATGATGACATTTTTTATGCGCGATTTTTCTGTGAGTGGTACTTCCTCTTCTCAAAATTTTTTTATCATCATCATCATCATCACACCCGTTCCCCTTTTAAATGGGAAATTTGAAAGAAATAAGATATGAAAAAAACCTTTGGGCCCCCAATTTCTAAGCCCTAAATAAACCTCCCTGGTGGGTAATTGTTTTGTATTTAAACCCAAACCAATATAAACCCCACATGAAAAATATGAGCTAACATTTTTAATCCCAAAATCCCAGTTTTTTAATAAGTTTTACTTAATTTAAAGGTCATTTTTTTTTATATTTTGATTTAAATTAAATTTTGGTTTGTAAAATATTTAATATTACCCGAGATAGAAGGAAATTTGGATTTTTTTTTCTTAAAAATTTTTCACCCGGATGACCAGTTTACATTTTGGAAAAACAACTCAAAGGAGAAGTCAGTTAATTTGTAAAAGGGGGAAAAGAAAAGTTGTGTTTCTCTCATTTTTTTTTAACAGGAAAAAATTTTAAAGTTATATTTTTTTTAGCAGATTGAGCAAAAACAAAATTTTGTATTTGTAGGGGGAAAAGGAGTGTTACAAGTTCACAGGGTCCCGTTTAAAGTCTAGTTCAGCTTTGGCACGGGCAATGTTTTTAATTCATGTAAAGCAGCCACGAGACCCCCTTTGGAGCACAATTAAACCCTTCGCCCAAAAGTGGGTTTGCAACATACAGGCTTTGGGTTTTTCCCAATGGTTTTCCCTTTTGCCCAATCCCTTTGAAGTGAAGTGAAAAAAATCAGTAACACAGAGAAAACCTTTAAAATTTGGGGAAATTTAATTCAAAAAGAGAATTTTTAGTTATAAAGAGAACTTTAAAGTAATAAAAACCCAAATTCTGTAGGGAATCACTTCAAATTGGTTCTATTTTGTGGCTACATGTATTTTTTGCATATAAAGGCCCCAAAGCAGTGTTGAAGAAAAATTGTAAAATTTTTGGGTTTGATTTGTGATCATGGTTTTTGTTGATTTTAAAAATATTATTAAGTAAAAAATTTTATATTGCCTGTTTTAAAGATTACACATATGAGTGCCCCCCAGCAGTTTTTTAGGAAAATCCCTCAAAAACAAGATAATTGGGCCCAATGACCAAACAGCAAGGGTAAGAAAATATTCATTTTAATTAGATTGTAAAGCTAAGTCGGGTTTAAATTTTCTCTGGGGGAAAAAATAACATTTTAGATTGAGGGAAAAATACTATGGTGCATGGGAAGGGGGAGCGGGTCAAAAAAAAATTTTTGGGTAGTTTAATGGTACCACCCCAAACAACCCATCTGTTTTAAAATGTCATTTTAAATGTTTGGAGGTTTGGGTTTGGATTGCCCTTTTCCTTTTATTATGTATTTTACACATTGTAACCCAAAAAGGGGGGGAAAAGTTTTGCTACTGAAAAGAATTTTAAACCCTTTTATTTTTTTACTGTTTGGGAGGCCCCCTTGGTGGAAAATATTTTCACCTAATAAACCCTTAGCCAACTAAAATAGGGTAGATAATTTTTTTTTTTACAAAAATGAAATTTGGGGGGAAAAAATGCATTTTTCTTGGCCTCTAAAAAATACCCCCTTTGATTTTGTGTTTTTTTATTATTTTTTATTTTGGAAGTGGGTTTGTAAGAAATTTTGGCCCCTTTTGATACATTTACTAAGGTTTTAGCATATACGGTTTTGAATCATAAAGTACCCCCTCACATTCTATACACAGGTTGTGTATTCTCTTTATTCCTTCTATTTGAGGGGAAGAGGGAGCTTCAGAAATTTAAAGAAAGGTATTAGGAAATTTTTCAGAAACAGGGCATAGTACATTTTAAAAAAATATTATTACAAATTTTTAATTTAAAAAATAAAAGAAGTTGGGCCCAAACTTTACATGGTTACGATTTTAATGACTTATTTTATAACTTTAAAGGAGGATCCACATTTAAACTCAAGAAAGGGGGCGGGGAAACTCAAGTTAAGGGTAGATACTGGAAAAACCCCAAAGGTGGGTATGAAAAAAAAAAAAAAGGGTGGGTTTTTAAAAATGTTCCCGGGTTGAAAAAAATTTTTGCAATACTCGATTTTTACCATGGTTATTTTTTTTTTAGCATTTTAAAAATTTATAAATTGCTCTGATTATATGCTTTGAGTCACTTATTAGGGGTTTCATTGTACAATTACTATTTAGGAAAACCCATATATGTGGGGATTTTTCCTTGTAAAATTTGTAAAATTTAACAAAACCCCTTTTTCCCGCTGTTTGATTGAAAAACAGTCAGGTGGGTTGAATCACCCCAAAAAATAATTTAAACCATTATCGTTTTCAACAAGGCTGTGTTTTTGGGCCCTTGAGACTTGGTTTAAACTGAAAGGTGTTTCTGTTTGATGGGTTGTAGTGGGAAGCAGGTATGGTTTTTGGCTCCCAATTTAATTTAAAAAAACAAAGCAGATGTATTGATTTGGGGGTTTTCCCAAAAAACCCTGTTTTTTATTTTAAATTTTTAAGTCATTATTATGCTCCAAACTAATGGGTTAATCGTAGTAGTAGTTTGCATTTTAGTATTAGTATACTGGAAAATTTTTAAAACCCCTTAAAAAAATATCGTTCCATGAAAATAGATAATTTTTTGGGCTCAGAATACAAATCCCCCAAAGGGTTTTAGAAAAATTTTGGGCCCAAAATTTTCCCAAAAATTTTAAAGGGTTGGAAAATAGGTTTTATAAAGGGAAAAAGGAAAAAATCTATAGTTTAAAAAAAAATAATAAAATAATAAAAAAAAAAAATGAGGTTTGGTTTTCCCTTTTAGTTTTGTTTTTCTCCTTTTCATTTTAGGGGCCACAAAATTTGCCCAAAATCAACCCCCCAAACCCCCAATGGCGGGGGCTTCCATCGGGAATGGGTGGAGATCATCGCTCCTCTGAATTTGGGGGGTTGGAACTTCCCCTCTGAGAACAGGTCCAGTCCCGAATTGGGGGATGGGTTTTCTTTTAACCCCCCCCAGGGATGTAATTTTTTTGGCATCAATGTTGGGGACCCCTTTTGGGCGGGGTTCAGGAAAAAAGGGCTTGAAACTTCATTTAAAACTGTCGATGCTGCAGATTTTTCTAGCATTTGGGAAAATTTTGTGCATTCTTTGGTTTTTGAGGGATTTTGCTTTTCTTTTGTTTAATTTATGAAGGGGATTCTTTTAGTTGAATTTTTTGTAAAAAAGCCCCAAAATTTTCATCTACATAATAATCCCCTTTTTTAAAAGGACGGTATTTATTTTTAAAAAGTTTTTAAAACTTCCATTTTGAGGGCATTTTTATTTAAATTTTTTGGAAAAATTTTTCCCCTTTAAACTGTTAGATTTTGAATGTGAGTTTCCATATTCGATGGGGGCTATTTCAAAAAATTTTTTATTTTATAAGATTTCTTTTCACCCCTTTTTTCCTGAGCAAAACCCGTTGATGGGTTTGTCGTGTTGGGGACTTCTAAGCCCAAAAAATAGAATGACACAAGGTGGCTGTAGTTGAAAAAAGGGGAGTGGGGGCAGATGACCTCCCCTGAAGATGTGTTTTAAGAATTTTATGAAATTGGTATTGGACAAGACAAGAAGACAAAAATGGTAAGTTTCTCTCCCCTTTCCCGGGGAAAGGGGGTGGGATTCGTTGGGGGGTTTTTTTAACGGTTGCTGTCAGAATTTTAATAGGCATTAATTTCCCCGAAACCCCTTTTTTTTCCAGCATGATGAAGATGATGAGGGAAAAAAGGAAATTGGAAATGAGGGAAAAGGATTCTGATGAAAGTGATGACGATCAAGAACCAAATTCCCCCGGATGGGGATGGGAAGGTAGGCAGTCATATTAAGAAAATTATTGGGGAAATTGGGGGGGGGAAACCTCGTTGGGTGAAGTATGAATGTGTAAATCAATGGACAAATTGTTATTAAATTTTTATTGTTTTGGGATCAAATTTAATTTTCCCCCAAAAACCCTTCAGCAGCCCAAACAGAAGAGGGGGGACAATGAAGACGAGGAGGGGTGTAAGCCAAAGCCTCAGAGTAAGCATCCACTCTCCGAGGATGCCTTTGAGGATTTTGGGCTCCTCGGACACTGTATTTTTTTGGGTTTAATGGTGGGCGGCAATCCCTCAGATCCTTTTAAAGCTTTACTATGCCTGGTTGCAGGGGGAAAAGATGATGAAAGGAAGATGCTGAAGATGAGGGGCTATGAACCCCTCTGATAAGTTTAAAATTTCTTGGGGGTTTAATTAAAAAATTTAAAATTTTTGTCAAATTTTATTTTTTTTTTTTCTTTTTTTCTTTTTTTCTTCTTTTCTTTAAAAAAAAAACAATCACGAAATATATATTATAATATATATAATATTTAATATATTATATATATAATTATAATATATTATATATAATTATAATATATATATTATTTAAATTAATTTATATTTATTTTATATTTATATTATATTTTTTTACAGACACTACACATATAAGAATATATATTATCTATATATCTATATTCTTTTATATAAATATATTAATATAATATATATTTTATATATAATAGTATATATATATATTTTTAACATATATAAAATAATACATATATCGATATAACTAATCATATATTATAATCTATACATTTTTAATCTATATTATATCTATAAACTAATTATACGTAATATATATCTAAATTTTATAATTTTAAAAGAAAATATAAAATATATATATATATTTTATATATATAATAATAATATAAATATAATTAAAATTTTAAAAATTAGATAAAATATATTTTTATAATATTATAAATATATATTAATATATAAAATATATATATATAATGATAAATTTTTATATATTTTTAAATTAAAATAATATATATATAATATTATAAAAAAAATTTAAAATTATATAAAATATATATATATAAAATTTAAAATATATAATATATTTTTAATATTTTTATATAATTTTAAAACTTAAAATATATATATATAATATATATATATTTTAAAAATAATATTTATATACATATCATATAATATATTATATAAATATATTAAATTATATAAGAATAATATATTTTATTTTAAAATATTAATAAAATATAATATTTTATTTTCATTATAATAAAAATATATATATATATATATAATTTTAAAATATATAATATATATATATTTTATATATTAATATATATTAATAAAAGAATATATATAAAATAAATTTAAAAAATATATAAAAATATATATAATATATATATATAATATATAATAATATATATATTTATAATTTTATAAAATATAATATTAAAATATATAATATATTTTTAATATATATTATATTATAATATATTTTGATATAATAATTTTATATTTATAATATATATATTTTATATAGTATAGATATATTTTATATATGAATAATATAGATATTTTAAAATTGAATATATAATATTTTGATATATTTTATATATACATTTTAATATATATATATAAAATTGAATTATATATATAATTAGAATTATATATTAATAATTAAAATATATAATATATTTGTATTCTAAAAATATATATTAATTTTTATATATTATAATATATATAATATATAGTAATTTTATATTATATATATATATATAAAATTTTAAATAATATTAAAAATATATATTTTAAAAAAATTTATATTAATTTTATATAGAATATATTATTTTTATATAATATATATATATTAGATATTTTATGGGAATTATATAATAAATATATATATATATAAATTTTAAAATATTATATATATATTAAAATATAATATATATATATAATATATATATATTTTAAAATTATTATATATATATATAATATAAAATATTTTTCTTTTTGTTTTTTTTTTTTTTTGTAAATTTTATATTTAATATATATATAATAATATATATTAATATATATTAATAATATAATATATTATAATATTATATCTATAATATAATTTTTAGATTTTTATATAAAATATTTTAAAATATATATATTATATTTTAAAAATTTTATAATTTAAAAAAATTATAGATATTTTAAAATATATAGAAAGATAGTATATATAAAATATATATATTAAAAATTTATATAAAATATTTAAATAATATATTATATAAAAATAATTTAAAATATAAAATTATAATTATATAAAATTATATATATATAAATAGTTGTTTAGTTTGGTTGGTGGTGTGGTGGGGTTTGGGTTTTTTAATTAAAATAAAATATATATAATTAAAATATATAAATTAATATTATATAAAATTTATAAAATATAAAAATTTTTGAAATATATTATAAAATATAAAAAATTGAATTTATATATATTTTAAAAATATAAAATATATTTTATTTAAAATATATTTAAAATTTTTAAAATATTTTATAATTTAAAAAAAAAATTTATTAGTATATATATAAAAATATATAATAGAATAAATATAAAATATTAAAATTTTATTTTTATATAGAATTTTATATTAAAATATATATAGTATTTAATAGAAATATATAAAAATTCATTTTTATAAATATAAATATATAATATCTTTTAAATATATATAAAAAAATATTAAAATTTTTATTGGGTAATATATATATAAGATATAATTGATCTATAATTATAAAATTTTAAAATTATATAAAAATAAAAAATATTTTATATAAGATAATTTTTAAAGATATAAAAATTTTATATATATATAGGGTATATTATATAAGATTTTAAAAAATATATTAAAAAAGTAAATTTTTATATTTTTATATATTAAAATTTTTTATAAAATATAAATAGAATAAATATATTTTATATATTTTATATATTAATTTTTATATAATATATATAGATATATATTTTAGATATATATTAAAAATTTTAAAATAAAATTTTTTTTGGGGAAATATATATATTATATAAATATATATATATTTTATTAATTTTAAAATAGATAAAATTTATAATTAATATAAAAATATAAATTATATATATAAAAATAATATAAAATTTTTAAAAAAAATAAAATGAGAATTTTATAATAATATATAAAAGGAATTTTTTAAGAAAATAATAATAATATAAAAAAAAGATATATATTATATAGATATAATTAAAAATATTTTAAAAAATATTAAAAATATAAAAAAATAATATATATAATTATAATATAAAATAAATAAAATTAAAGAAAATAATAAAATATTACATAAAATAATTTTAAAATTTTAAAATAATACTATAAAAAAATATAATAAAAAAAGGGTATAAAAATAACCCAAATTTTAAAATATAATTAAAAATAATAATAATAAATAATATCAAAATAAATAATAATTTTAAAAATAAAAATTAAAAATAAATAATAAAATCTTTAAAAAAATAATAAAATATTTTAATAAAATAATTTTATTTTTATAAATAAATATATATAAAAATAAAAATATTTTAAATAAAAATATTAATATTATATTTAAATAAATAAAAATAATAAAATTTAAAATATTTCCCTTTTATATAAATAATAATACATAATTTTAAATATAATTTAAAAAATTAATATATAAAATATATAATAAAATAATAATAAAAATAATAATACAAAAAAAACAAAAAAAAAAAAAAACAAAAAAAAAAAAAAAAAACAAAAAACAATTAACAAAAAAAAAAAAAAAAAAAAAACACAACAAAAACCCCAAACAAAACCACACAACAACACCACACATAATATTTTATAAAAATTTTTCATACCCCAATTTTAAACAAAACTTAATCATTTTTTTAAATCCACTACCCAATCAAAAACCAAACAAAATAAAAAAAAAAAAGAAAAAAATATTAAAACAATTTTAAATTTACAAAATTTTTTTCAAATTTTTTCCCCTATTTAAATTTTTAAATTTAAAAAATTTAATTTAAAACCCCAAAAATCTTTTAAAACAAAAAACATTTTAAGTAAACAATACTTTTTTTTAACTAAAAATTTTTAAAATAAAAATTAATTTTAAAACTTCTCTTTTATATTTTTTTTTAATTTTTCATTTCCAATTTATTAAAAATTTTTTTTTCTTCATCATAATGTTTTCATTTTTTTTGTATTTTTTAAAAATTTAATTTTATAATATATATAATAATAAATAAATAATAATAATATATAATAATATATAATAATAATTAAAATTAATAATAATAAAGGAATAAAATACATAAAATTTCATTTTAAAAATATACATAATATTTAAAAAAATAAAACACAAAACAACAACCCCCCAAAAAAACCAAAAAACCCCAACCCAAACAAACACCCCCATAAAAACCACCACCCCACCAAACAAACCCAAAAAAACAAAAAAAACAAAAAAAAAAAAAAACCACCAAAAGTTTTTTTAAAAATTGAAAAATTTTATATGAAGTTTTTTAACTTGGTTTTGGTTGGGGTTTTTAACTTGAAACTTCCCAATGAAAAAAAAAAAAAAAAAAAAAGAAAAGGGAAAAAAGATTTTAAAACAAAATTGGGGGATTTATTTTTTTAAAAATTTTTTATTATTTTTTCAAAAATTTTTCCCGCCCAAAAGGAGTTGTGTTTTTTTAGGTTTTTAAAAAATTAAAATTAAAGAGAAAAACTTAAAAAAAAAAAAAAAGTTTTTATTTAAAAAAATTAAATTTTATTTTCTGGGGGAAGATTTTTTAATAATTTGGATTTGGGAAAAATTTCTCTTTAATTTGGTGTGTTTTATTTTTAATTTGTTTCCAAAAGGGGGAAAAAAATGTTGGGTTTCCGTTTTCCTTTCTTTCTTTTGTTTTTTTGTATTATTTTATTAAATAATTTTTATAATTATTTTTAAAAAAATTTATATATTTATAATGTTATATATTTTTTTAAAATTTTTTAGAATAAAATTTTAACTTGTGATAAAACCTTTTGGGGGTAAAATTTAAAAAAACGGTTTTTTAGGAATTTGGTAAAATTGGAAAAATGATTTGGAAAATTTTTTAAATCAATTTTTTAAAAAAAAAGGAGTGGCCCTTTTTTAAAAAGGGGTTTTTTTTAACCAAGGGAAAAAAAAATCCTGTTTCAAGGGCTTTGTAGAAAGGAATTTTCGTTTTAATAAAGGTTTTCACCCCCACCCAAGGGTTTACAAAAAATTTCCCCGTTTAAAGGAAATTTTTTTTATTTTAATAAGGATTGTGCGGTTTTTTAATGCAAAAAAAAAAAATTAAACCTTTTGCCCTTTAAATTTTCCCGTTTAAAACTGGGGAAAATTTTTGGAAAGTTCAACTTAGCGTTTGGTTTTTTGGGAAAATTTTTTTGACACAATGAAAAAAAAAAAAATAATTTTTTAAAATGTTTGTTTTTCCCCCAAAAAATAAACAAACATGCTGGTGGAAAGGGGGATTTTTTAAAATTCTTAATATTTATATTTTTTAAAATATTGGTTTTGGAAAAAAGTTTTTTAACAGCCAACAAAGGTTTTTTTGGGGTTTTCGTGGGAACTTTTTTTTTTGCAAGGTATTGACAAAGTTTAAAATTTTTAAAAACAAAGAGAAAACTTAAAAAAAAAAAAAAAAAATTAAAGTTCTTTTAAGCCCTTAAATGTTTAATCAAATTATTAAAAAATTTTTTTTCTTTTAAAATTTTGGGGGGTGCCCATTTTACCCCTTAAAGTAAATTTTATAGGTCCGGAAATTAAAGTGTTGGGGTTTTATAAATTTTCTTTAACCCCCAAACCGTTGGGTTTCCCAAACCTTTTTTCCCCCGCTTTTCCCAAAAAAATCTGTTATTTTTTAAACCCCATTTTGTTAAAGAAAATTTCCCCTTGGGTTTCCCAGCCCAAACTTAATTTAGGTTTTTTCTTTTGTTTTTTTTTTTTCAATTTTTGCCATTTTTTCAAATTTTTTTAACTAATTTTGTTTTCCCCCCCCCCCCCCAAAATAAAACCCCTAGGGCCCCCTTTTTTTAATTAAATACTTCCCCCCTTTTTCTTTTAACTTAATAAAAAAATCTAAAATTTTTAAAAACTAAAAGAACAAAAATTTAAAAAATTTTAAAAAAAATTTTTGGGGGTTTCCTGTTTTAAAAGGTATATCCGGGGAAAAAAAATTTACCCGGGGTTAAGGTCCTTGTATTTTGAAATTTTTTTTTTGTTAAAAAAAGAGTATTAAAAGGTAAAGGATTTTTGGTGAAAAAATTTTCCCCTCCCCCCCCCCCCAATTTAACATTTGAAGGGATTTTTAAAACCTTTCCCGGGGGTTTATGTGTTTTGAAGGAATATTATTAAAAGGAAATTTTTTTTCTACTATAAAGGTAAAAAAATTTTAAAAATATTAAAATTTTTTTCCCCTTTTTTTTTCAAAAAATTTTTTTGGAAATACTCTTTCCATTTCCTTTTAAAAATTTTAAGGAAAAATCCCTTTTTTAAAACCCCATTGGGGGAAAAAAAATTTTTGGGCCCAAAAAATTTTTTCTTTTTGAAATAAAGTATTTAAATTAAAAATTGAAATACCAAACCCAATTTTTTTGCTGGGTTTTAAAAAAGACCCCCCAACCCCTTTACAATATTTTTTAAATTGGAAATTTTTTTTCACATTTAAAAGGGACCCGGTAAAGGGAAAATTTTTAAATGGGGAGATCCCCCCAGGATCCCCTTTAATTTTTAAAAAATTTCTTATTTATTGTAAATTATATGCCTTTTTTTTTTTAATGCATTTTTTGGGAAAAAAAAAAAAACAATTTCCCTCCAAAGTTTGGGGTTTTTTAATTTAAAAAACCGAAAATAAGCCAGGTACCCAAAATTAAAAAACAAAAAAGGGGGGGGTCAAAATTCTTTACATGATTAATGATTTTTAATAACCCTTTTAAATTTTACATTCTTTAAATGTTTTTAAATGACAAAGTTTTAAAAAAAATTCCCCGGAGTTTGGGAAAAAAATTAAGTGGGAAAATTAAAATGAGTTTTTTTAAAGAAAGTTGGGGTTTCCCCGCAAGGGGAACCCATTAATTTTGTTTTTGGGGGTTTGGGGGGGGGGCGGGGGGAAAGGAAAAAACGGGGGGGGAAAAGGTTTAATGAGGGAAAATCAAAACCTTGGGTTTGCCTAAAAAAAAAAAAATTTTTCAAAGGGCCTTCTCCCCCTTTTTTTTTTTAAGGGGTTTTTCCAAAATTTTAAAAGAAATCATTTTTGATTTTTTAGGGAAGTAAAAAAAAAAAATGGTCCCTGGGGGGGGTTTTAACCCCCCCCCCCTCAACCCCCAAAAAATTTATAAAAAAATTATAAACCCCCCAAAAACCCCCCTTTGCCTTTTTCACTACCAAATTTAAATCCCAAAAATTTTTAGAAAATGATTACCGGAAAAGTTTGGAATTTAAAATTCTTTAACCCCCTCCTTTTTAAAAAAACCCCTACCTTTCCTTAAACCCTTTTTTCAAAATTTTTTAATGGGGGGCTTAACCTCAAAATTTTTCATTAAAAAGGGGTTTTCAAATTTTTTTTTTTAAAAATAAAAATTAGGGTAACTTTTTATAAGGGGGGTTTGGTTGGGGGAAAATGTTAGCACCCTCCCCCTTTCCCCCCCCTCAAAATGTTATTTCCCCAACAACAGTTCCCCAAACCCAAAAAACCCGGGCTAAAGGGGTTTTTTTGTTTAAAGAAAACCTTTGGAAAAAAACGGCATATCTAAAATAAAAAATTTCCCCCATCATGGAATTTTTTTAAAATTTTTTTGTTTATTTTTTTTTTTTTGTTTTTTAAAAAAAAATTGGGTGGCAAAAAGGACCTTTTAAACACTTTTCAAGCAAAAAAATAATCGAAAAAATTTTTTCAAAAAACCATCATTTGGAAAAATTAAATTTTTCATAGTCCCCCCGGGGTTTCCGCCATTCAACCCTTGGTACAGCCCCCCATGGCAATTTGGGAAAATCCCAAAAAAATAATCTTTTTTTTCTTTTTCCTCAAAAACACCCCCTTCCGAAAGATAAAAATTTTAAGCCCTTTCCTTTTTTAAATTTTCCCCAACAAATTTTTATAAATCAGATGGAAAAGTGAAAAAGTAAAAATTTCAAGAAGAAATTAAATTAAATTTTTTTCCCAAAATTGGGTTTAAGAACCCTCCCCGGGGTTTGTCACAGGGTATTTGTTCCCCAAAAATGAATACCCTTACTTTTAAAAGTAAAAAACTTACCAAAAAATTTTTGTTTTAAAAAATATAATTTTATTTTTTCCCAAAAAAGAAAAAAAAGGGCCCTATTAATATTAGGAAATTTTCAAAAGTTTTAAAGATAGGAAAAGGTAAAAAATTTTTAAAAAAAGAAAAAAAAAAAGGGAAAAAAAGATTTTTTTTCCCTAAAATATATCCTTTTAAAGGGGGAATAAACCAATAGGTAAATTAATTGAAAAATCAAGATTTGGGTGTGTTAAAACAAAAAAGGTTTTAAAAAAAAAAATTGGGGCCTTTTTGCTGGTTAAAGTAAAATTAAGTTTAAAATTGAGTAAAAAGGGTTTAAATTTTTTTAAAGAAAAATTTTTACCGGCAAATTGACAAATTTTTGGAAATTGGGGTGAAAAGGGTAAAGAAGGGGGAAGCCCCAATTTTGTAAGGCCCCTTTCGGGGGAGGGAAAGGTAAAAATTTCTTTAAGGGAAAAAAGGGGCAAAAGGTCCCATTTTTGATAACTTTTGGGAAAAAGGGGTTGAAAATTGGGGAAAAAACCCCAAAAAATGGGGAATTGGGAAAAAACCAAAACGGGAAATTAAAATCAGGGGGGAAAAATTTAACAAAAAAGGGAAATTTTATATTTTAAAAGTTTTAAATTTTTCATTTTGGGGGGAAAAAAATTTCAACGATGGGAATTGGTTTTTAAAAAGAGGGGAAAATTTTCCCCCCCCCCCTAAAAGGGAAGGGACTGTTTAAAATAAAAAAAAAGAAAATTTTAAAAAAAAAAAAAAAAAAAAAAAAAAAAAAAAAAAAAAAAAAAAAAAAAAAAAAAAAAAAAAAAAAAAAAAAAAAAAAAAAAAAAAAAAAAAAAAAAAAAAAAAAAAAAAAAAAAAAAAAAAAAAAAAAAAAAAAAAAAAAAAAAAAAAAAAAAAAAAAAAAAAAAAAAAAAAAAAAAAAAAAATTTTTCAATTTAAGGGAAAAATTCCCCGTTTTAAAATGGGTTTGGGGTTCCTTTTCAAAAAAACCCTTCCCCAAATTCCCGAAATTTGGGCCTTTTTTCCCTTTTTTTTTTTCCCAAAAATTTTAAAAATTTTTTTTTTGAAATTTTCTTTTGGAATTTAAAAAAAATAAAATTTTTTTTTCATTTATTTCCTCAATTGAACATCTCCCCTCCCTCTTGAACTGTATGTAACCAACTTTTATTATTTGACCCTTTGCATCTGTTCTTATTCTCACTAACTAATTTGGGATATCAGTTATGGTATGTGCCACAAGAAATAAAACTTTCATAGTAAATGAACTGTGAAAGGTTAAATGTTTTCATCCAAAAGTGTTAATTCTGCAACACATCCCTGTGCTTTGTCTTAGGCAGCTATTATCTCCCAAAAAGCTGACTACCCATTCACTTTGAATTGTCTGGATAAAACTATACACATTACATGAATACTTCACGACTGAACATGTAAAATGGATAGACTTAAAAGGATACTTTTTTCCCATTCTTTGAACAAAAAGGCAGCCTATCAAGTCAATGATTAAGGCAACAATTTTCAACAATTAAAAGAATTGGAAAGGATGGAAAAATATAAGAAATAGTCAAAAGTATAACACAGAAAAAAAGATCTTTCGTTTTCCATAAAAGTATTCATCCTTTTGAAAGGGTAGGCAGCAAACAATATGGCTAAGACCTTAATCAGAGTCATTATCATAGCATATCGATGCAGTGAACACAATCACATTGGATTAATAAATGGAATGTGTGCTTCTTTATCTGCTGTCTCGTTCATTTCACATTAAATTATAGTCTAAACTCTGTCTATTTAATAACAGGGTTTATACTTACACACTTGAATCCGCTACACTTTTACCAGACAAAATCCTGCCATCATACTTTTAGAGTTGTTGTGAACTTCTCCAGCCAGCTGTACAAGCCCCAGAACTTACCCTCTCACAATGTGCTTGGTGACTTCAGGCCCTCCTTCTGGGGAGTCATGAACCTTGATCAAAATATACTTGAAGCGACCTGTGTCGATGTCCACATCTTCTACCTGATCCAATTTTGCGGAAGTCATCTTTGTTGATATCTGACACAACCTTAAAATAAGATAGAGATTATCAGTTAAACCAATGACTGTTTTTCAGATGTTCATAAATCATTGGGCTTTCTTTTTTGTATGAAAATTTAACATAATTCAAAGACATCTGTCACACTCATTTATATATAAAGTTACTAAACTTATACATAAAACTACTTTCTTTATACAGACTGTCTCCAATATTTTATACAAAGAGAAAATTACATAATATTAAGTAAGGAAGACTGTTAGAACTTAATAAGCAAGATTTACAAAAATGTCACTATTAGATTCAGTTAATGTTGGTCTTGCCAAACTCACATCTGATGCTTCTTGCCAAACTCACATCTGATACTTCGATTACAATATTTCTCCCTACCCTTACTCAATAATTAATACTTAAAAGACACTGAAACATACTTATTTAAATCTTAACCTTCCTCAAGGCTGCAAATAATAGCCAACAACTACATGTGACATTCACTATCTTGGGTCTGGACTTGGCTCTGTGCCATTTCCTCAAATGTTTTGAATATCTTTCGACCTTGGAAGACCTTGAAATGCTTGCAATCCTTAAACTCCTCATAGAGCATTTCTATGTCAAATCTGTTATCTCTCCCTTTGGTAATAATGATGATAATTTGGTTTTAAAAAATCAGTATGTCATTCCTTGTGTATTTCGCTGGCTACCGTATATACAAACACTGTCATTTTTGTTTTCCTCGCAATAAAGAATTCATCAATTCACCGTCATTAAAAACCAACAGCCACGAAAAAGAATGAAACAAACCAAAAATAAATACACACCTGCCACTCCCGTCACAATGAAAAACTCACATCCACCCGAAACTCAGAATAACAAAAAAAAAATGAAACGAAAAGAATAAAAAACCTTACCAAACACGCTTCCCTTTCATAACACACCCCCAAACCAACCCTCAACACAGCACAACAACCCCTACCAACCAACCACGCAACATCAAGGCAGAATTCTCTCTCTCTCCTCAAGCAGACAAACCTTGAGGAAGCAGCAGCAAGGCGTGCCGGGACCCGAGTCAGCTGCGGCTTCGTAAACAACCCGAGCATCTCTCCCTCAGACCGCGGGGTTATTCGATTTTGCCGGCGAGTCTGCTTTTATATTTTCTATGTCCTTTTGGGATAATTTTTTTTTTTTGGGGGGGAGGGGGGTATTATTATGGAGGTTGGTCTTGTTTTGTGGATGAGTTTGAAGGTGTAAGGATTGTTTTTTGTCGTTTGGCTTTACTTTTTTTTATTTGTTATTTATATGGGTCTGCGAGGACATGGTATGAATGTTAGGATTTATTTGATTTTTAGGGGGTTATTTAATCATTCTATGTGTTTTCCTTGCATGCTTAAAACAGGATGATTACTGTGAGCTATGAGAGCTGCACTGTCAAATATGAGGAGTGCAACAATTTGTCGATATAATTTCAATTCAAAAATGCTTACCACAGAGTCTATGTTTCAATTTGCAGTCCATTTATAACAAGTGATAAATAAAACATAGATAGACCCAGTAGGTGATGCATTATGTATTGATTTCACTCTTTCATTTTGTTTTCAGCCACATAAAAAACATATTCTTTCGGCGTAAATTGTACAATCTGCTGTGTCAAGAGAAGACTTGAAAAATAAAACTTAATCATTATGCATCTCTTGTGATGTTTTATGCGTTAAGCACTATGGCAAATGTACTGCATGGTCTTATCACACTCTTATGTATAGGCACACATGCACGTGTGTGTGTGTGTGTATTCGTGCGTGCATGTGTGTGTGTGTGTGTGCGTGTGTGTGTATTCGTGCGTGCGTGCGTGCGTGCGTGCGTGTGTGCGTGTGTGCGTGTGTGCGTGTGTGTGTGTGTGTGTGTGTGTGTGTGTGTGTGTGTGTGTGTGTGTGTGTGTGTGTGTGTGTGTGTTGAAAATGTGACCTGCGCCTTCTGGTATGTCCTCCCACTAAAAGATCTATATTAGTAACATAAGGACTTGCTACTGATACTCCTTGAAATATAGCAAACAGCACACTACACACCTATACTCACATTGGCTGTAATTAAGTTATTCATTTCTTAAAATAAATAACAATTGGCTTTGGATATATACAATAATTTCTTTGCAGTATAACAGTTTGTTCATAATGCTAAATTTTCAAAATCAGATTACAATGTATGCTGCAATCATCATCATCATCATTTTCCAGGATTTGTTTATTTATTTGTTATTTTTGGGTCATATTTAAATAAAACTGCAAATACTGATTGTGCAAATATATTTATTTAAAATCACTTGGCCATAACAGACCAACTGGATGGCAAACTTTGCAAGGCACAACTGCCACTTCATTCATCTTATTCAACAAACCTTTACATCACAACAGATTAACCAGTACTTTATACCCTGATCTTCGCAGAAATAATTTCGCTTAAGAAATACAACAGATGGCCGTAAATGTATAATTTCACAGTCTTGTGATATGTCAGTGGCTGTGTACACTGTAGTTACAAGGCACTACATCCTTGGCCAACAAACTTCTGTCTGGTTGATTTTACTTACAACTGAAAAAGTATGAGGCATTCTCATCATCTACAATGGGTGAGTGGGGTATGGCTAAGATTTACTCATCATGAAGGTAGTGCTATAAATCATTACACACAATATAAGGTACCATATCCTTAAAAGTTGTGCCTAATAAGCTCAATGGCTTTGGGATATTTTACATAAACATTTATGACATTTATCAATTCTCAGTAAATATTACATAAAATAAGAAATAATATTTTGAGTTCATAATTTACAAGAAGACTGCACTCCTTCAAAAATGCAGATAAACAGAATTAAATTTCTTTCCCCCTTTTTTAACAGATAATAATGAAATTATCTGTTTCTCATTCATTGTCTCCAAACCTGAGAAATACAATAAAGTTCACATTTTCAACAATGCGTGTGTGATTCTTGCATCACTTTACATTTGGCTTTTGTGGAGAAATTTCCTGGAAGCTACTTGTTCTGTATCTTATATCTTTGGCATTCAGATGCATACTAACTATTCAACATAATGTTTTATTTTCCCTATATCTTAAATATCCTTTGCTTAAACAGTGATACATGAAAGTGAATAAACCTACAATGAAAGGTTTATATTCTTACAACCTGCCAATCCATCAAAATTCACAGTGAGCAACAGTTCACATTCATGAACATATAAATATTTTTATACCTAACAAACAATTTCAATATAAATAATTATTCTATTACACTATAGCAAAGGCATATCACTAATAAATGAAACTTATGTCTCATATATGATACTCATACTTGTAGGAAGCTCTACACGATACAATAAATAAGATGTTTATATAACATCCCTAGATCTATTCTAAACATCTAACTTTGGTTCAACTGCAAAAACACAATCATAAAATATGAAATTATCTATAATGTCTATAACATAACAGTGTCTTTATTTATTCACAAAAAAAAGGAACATTTCATGGGCTGTTTGTATTGTTTCAAGACTTTTTATGCACAGATAGCCCTTGTATAATAAAAGTTCAGGAAAGTGTCTCACTTTACGCTGCTTTGTTTTCCTTACTAAATCTAATTTTCTTTTTTTCACACCAATAAACAAATTATGTTGGGTACTTCTTGTATATCTGCTTTAAACTGGCATGTGTATAATTATAGGTACGTATTAATGTAACTTCATACCTTACTTTAATTCATTATACAGCTTGCATTGAGAGCTACTGAACATTTCTGTACCTTTAAATTATCAGACTTTATGTCTGGATGCTAGAATGGTTTATACTTATTATGAAGGAACTTGCCTTTGCTGAAAAATCATTTTTGACACCTTCATTACTAGTCTATAAATAAGGTATGAAGCATGTTAATCAGCCTTTAATATACCCAGATCAAACATATTTATAATCAATAGACTATCTGTGCATGTAAAGAACAAACATGAACAAAAACAGTAACCTGGAAGAACAATAAATGACAGCCCAGACAACTTTGTAGCAGCTATTATACAGAGAAATAGTATGCCAATATAATATGACAACACTTTTATTATTGTATGCATTTCCCAAGGACCCATGAGGTAAACCAGTATTTGGGAAACAT
>NC_051402.1:45976515-45979015 GCF_015228065.2 Penaeus monodon | reverse complement strand
CCTCAATTAACACATATGGGTAATCTATCTTATGAGAGAAATCTAACCCTGTATCAACTCTTCCTAGCTTCAGGTTGTCTTTCCTCAAAAAATATTTATCATGGGGAAAAGGTATGTACATTAAAAAAGGTGCAATATCAAAAAGACCAGGAACCACTAGTCTTGAAACTCTGAATAACTTTTTGTTTAGAATAATCAAGTTTGTTTCTGGGTAAGCACATAGTACATTCATTCTAGTATGAAATATTTACCTTATAATATTTGCGAATTTCTAGTTCAAGTTCTTGACGTCTCTGTGTATTGAAGCCAGTGTTGGTACGTGGACGAACTCCAGAATAACGAGGGTTGGTTTTTATCCTTTTATTAAGGATTTCTCGGTCACTGATAGAATATTTCTTTAGTGTATTCACTGTGCCGGTATTAGAAACCACAAATTTCCTGGAATGCATTCTCTGAAAAACAAATATATATTTAGTTAACTACTTAAAAAAAAAAACTATAATTGATGGCCTTTGTTCTACTGTAACCAGAAAAAAGGATTTAAAACAGAAGAAGAAGAAGAAGAAGAAAAGAAAAAAAATACAAAATTAAACAAACAAAGAACCACTGAATGTAAAAGAAATTAAAGAAAAGAAAAATGGTGAAAAATTCCCCTGCATAAAACTCAACTCTTTCTAACTCAACTCTATATCATAATCTCTATTTTATCATTCATTCTTTTTACCAAGGGCCTTTACTCTGGCAATCCTATATGTCAGTCTGTACATATGCACTTTGCAACTCATACTATGCCAAAGACAATTAAAATTCTGCCCTTCTGGTGCCAGTTCTCATATGTTCATCAGTCACTTGTGAGACTAGCTGGTAAAAATATACATCAGCATATCTTTATACTGAATGAGTTTATTAAGAAGGAAGGAGACATCCACACAAACAAATCAAGTTCGCATTGCATGTATAAATATTTCCTGAATGGAAAAATCAGGAATAAAGGGCCTAGTATCTTACAGTATACCATGAATCATGTTAAGCAGCGGCGGCATCATCATCATCATCATCATCATCATCATCATCATCATCATCATCATCATCATCATCATCATCATCATCATCATCATCATCATCATCATCATCATCATCATCATCATCATCATCATCATCATCATCATCATCATCATCATCATCATCATCATCATCATCATCATCATCATCATAAAAAAATGTCTAAGACTAGGTTAGGATACGTTAGATATAAATTAGATTTAAGTGAAGGGAGAGCTATCCCAAACAAGGAAGAAAGAAGAAAAAGGCAATAGTTAAAGCTCACTGCTGTCACTTTAAAATCTATTAGTCATTGGATTCGATACTGCAACTGCAAAGACATTGTCTTTCAGCAAGACCGCTTGCATGGCTCTTTCCCCAAGGAAGACTAAGATTTACTTCGCCTGCATTCGAGAGCCGCCCCATCAAAAAAAGAGGAAAAAAAAGCAACAAAAGAAACAATCTCCTGAACTTCATTTCATACTTCATGAGGATGTCTCTATTCCTGCGTAAAATCATAAGCCATCGATAAATGCATTTACAGCAATTTGACAACAAACACAGGAACAAATTGGTAAATACACAATTAATACAGTTGAAAAGGGTTATTTTGTTCTCATGAAACCACAATTCTTGAAATTAGGTGACTATTCACATCGAACTGCCCATGTTAGCTTAGTCATATGTCACTCAGCAGTCATTAGTGCCAATTAATCTATGGTACAGTACTTATGTAGCTGGCTACACTTTCTTAGACTAGGCTAGGCTAGGCTAGGGTTGGATAAATTAAGATAGTATAAGCTTTGTTAGGAAAGGTTAGTATAATCTTTGTTAGGAAAGGTTAGATTTAAGACTTAAATAGAGTAAAACCTCAAAACTTGTGCTAGGGTACAGAGGGAGAGAAATAAATACTGTGTTTATGGGCAAAACTATGTATATATGAATACCATATTGGCCAAACAAGTAATCACACATATAACTCCTTCCCTTGTTTCTCAACACGAACTGAAAGTTTATAGAAACGACATAATGATTATTACTGGTCTACTGTTATAATTCTATTTTATCCACCTGTCATTTCCTCTGAAAACCAACATTAATAATACAAAATGACACCCTCTATATCGAATCGGAAACAGAATATTTTACAGTTAAACAGCATTCCACAGTATTAACGTGTGATAGGAAGAAGCAAAGACTAAACCCCCGGAGAGCAAAAAGGCCTAAATGTCACTGCGGCTTCGTTAATGTCACTACCTCCTCCTCTGGCACTCGCACCTCACCTGGGAACCAAATCGATCAAACATTTTAGCATATAACACGGACCTGTTTCCCTTACACGCTCTCCACCTCCTCTTCCTCACTTCAGAACACACTCACGAACGATTATATACCATCAGAGCCCCAACTCGTAACTTAGAAGCGCCACAGATCGCCTGGAAAGACATACCAGCACAGA
>NC_051402.1:45959015-45969015 GCF_015228065.2 Penaeus monodon | reverse complement strand
AAAAGACTTTTGTGGCTTGAAAATTCATGACAAGAATGTTGAAAAGATTTAGACATTAGCGTACTAAACGTGTATTTTTTTCTGGATGTTTTTTTTCGCTTTCTTTGTGCCCTGGATTTTAATCAAGTCTATCAAATTACTTATGAATCAACTAATGATGTGTTCTAAACCTAGGTGCATGATATTCAAATTTCTGAATCCAAATTACATTGCAACACACACATACATACACACACACACACACACACACACACACACACACACACACACACACACACAAACACACACACACACACACACACACACACACAAACACAAACACACACACACACACACACACACACACACACACACACACACACACACACACACACACACACACACACACACACACACACACACACACACACTGAATGAAAACAAATTTAGTCATACTCTACAATATATGAAAAAAAGCTCTTTTCAACCTTATAGCTGACAGAACCCGACTTGAAATTCACAGGTGACTGCAGACAGCACGGGCCACAGCGCCATGCAGCGTGGCGCCGATGCAGGGAGCAGGGACGGGCAGCCACGCAAAGGCACGTCAGTTTGTATGCTGCACAGTGTTCTAACATACAAGTGTTACGTCGGAGAGAAAGGACACAGATGCCCGAGAGAGATAACTTACTCTTTATGTTAAACACATCAAGAACATCAAAACTAGAGAGACTATTATGCTAATGAATAAGCGAGTTATCCACACACATGCTGCGTGATCCTGAGTGTTAAAAGCCTTTTACTTTTACTTTTATTCGAGGCCGACGATGCTTCCTTAATATTTATGGCGTAGGCGAGCGGAGAGCTCAAGACGTCTTAATCCGTGGCAAAAAGCACTGTGACTAACCTGTGCCTGTGTACAAAATTGGCCATCCACCAGTGCACCATTTGCGTCATTTATCACTCACATGAAGGGAAATAAGCTAGTGACAGCAGCTACAGTTTCCTACCGTTATCGCGCGTCCCCATCGTCCACAGCACACCACGGTTGTCCTTCGAGGTCAGTCCACGGCGCGATATGTCATCGTCGTTACGGGCGCCAATTTGTCTTTCGCAGCTAAGTACAAGAACTATTTCAAATATCGAAGGTCAAGTTAAAAAAAAAAAAAGAGATAGATGAAAATATCAAAGCAGTTTAAGGAAATTACCAAATTCGTTTGTAACAAGTGCCTATTACCCAGCAACTGGCCAGACTAGTCACCCCCCCCCCCCAGCCACCTCGACCGCCGATGGACCCAGTTACGTCAGGAATGCATATACGGCTGTGGATTTCTGCCTCTTCCTGGGTCATATCCTAGTGATAATTCGAGCCAGAAGTGGTAGGAACTGAATTTCAATATGTAAACTTTGCATGGATGACGCGGATTGCATGATAAACATGCACTGAACCTGAAAAATACGATTGTAAGCGAGCTGTAATAGCGAGGAAATGCTCAACTGTCCTTTCGGATCTCGGATGCTCCACTTGGGCGCAGTAGAGCTCAATCTTGCACTGGCTGCTGGAGAAAATTAACCTTTACTTCTTGTTGGCAAGGTGTTTGTGGAACTGCCGCGGGGCAAAAGAGGCTCATGACCCTCCAAGCGCATCATTACGAGGGAAAATTATCCATATTTACCTATTGGACATATAAGGAAAATAAGCATTATGCTAATAGATAATTGCATTAATATCCCCAAGAAAAATTTGCCTTTGACGTACAAACAAAAACACATTAGCTGGAATGTGATTAAATACACTCATTTCTATGCACTCGTGCATAATGTGCGCAATGTTTTGCATATACATACATATGTATATATGTGCGTGTGCACGTCTCTGTGTGTTCATTTAAACATTACTCTTTGACGAGAGGATGAGTGAGAGAGAGAATATAAGGAGCAAAATCTTGGGTGACAAAAAAGGACAGAGAGGAGAGGGAGGGAGGGGGAGGGAGAGGGAGAGGGAGAGGGAGAGGGAGAGGGAGAGGGAGAGGGAGAGGAGAAGAGAGAAGAGAGAGAGAGAATAGAGAGAGAGAGAGAGAGAGAGAAGAGAGAGAGAGAGAGAGGAAGAGAGAGAGAGAGAGAGAGAGAGAGAGAGAGAGAGAGAGAGAGAGAGAGAGAGAGAGAGAGAGAGAGAGAGAAATGAAAAATAAAGTTACTGATGATATTGGATTTATACAAAGACCACATCTCTCAGAATCGGCTACAGTGAGCTTTATATTATCATGAAAGAACCTGATTTAATTGTTTCTCAGTTGAAAATACTAGAAAAGATGGAAAGGAACATTGTCTTTCTCGTCGACAACTAAACAGAACTTAATCATTATGTCCCCAAACCAGTAAAAAAAAAACATAACAGGCAAATAATTCACAGAATATGCATGCGGTCAAGGATGACTTACTGCTCAATCAAGAGCAATGTATAATTTATTCAAATACATGCAGTACTGTCTGAAGGTCGTGGGTGACGAATTGGCATGCTTCTGGTTAGCAGAAAAGGTATAGATGAAAATGAATAACTTTACCAATGTTTTCTTTTTTATTATTATAAGGTTGTCCGTTCTCATTTATGCCTTAACCACACTTGCCAATGCCCCATCTTTGTGTAAAAAGTTAAATACATAACACCAGGATAATCTCTTCAGGCATGAGGAATACGGTAGAGAATGGCGCTCTCTTGTGGACACTCAAGAAACAAAAAATAATTTAAATACTCTTTTGCTGTGACGAGAAAGCATTGTAGAATTTGCATAAGTGTCCCTGTCCCGCACGCATACACACACACACACACATACACACACACACACACACACACACACACACACGCATACACACATATACACACTGACACGCACACGCACGCACGCACGCACGCACGCACGCACGCACGCACGCACGCACGCACACACACACACACACACACACACACGCACCTGCGACCCCAAGAACACCGGACACGTGGGGCGGCGAGCTTCCCGTCAGAGGCAAAAAGAGGAACTGGTTATTGCGAGGCAACTTCAGGGCGTGGGACGCGTGGCGAGGTCAACCGAGGTCAAAGTGATCTAGAAGTGCCGAAGGGAACACAGCCAGCCGAGGGAGGACCCGAGGGTGATGCCCAGCGAGGGGGATTTTGGCACATGGGCAAAAGGGCGTCGGGCTGTTCCTGCAGCTTCAGGACGCGGTCACTTGCACCATTGCTTCATATCTTTTGGTATACATACAGACCAATGATGTTGTTGATGATGATAATAAGAAATAAATAGATATGTAAATAATGATAATAAGATAATAATAATCATAATCGATGTTAATGATAGGGATGATGATGATGATGATGATGATGATGATGATGATGATGATGATGATGATGATGATGATGATGATGATGATGATGATGATGATGATGATGATGATGATGATCGATAATAATATTAGCAATAAGACTAATAATTATTAAAATGGTAATAGTGATGATGATAATAATAATAGTAATAATAATAATAATAATAATAATAATAATAATAATAATAATAATAATAATAGTGATAATAATGATATGCACTCCCACACACACTTGAAGAATAAATTTAGAAGTTTAAACAACTGTTCATTACTTACAGCAAATGCAAATGCAAATGAAGAGAGCAAAAAGTGAACAAACCTTATCATAAATTTAAGAAGCAAAGTCTTATATTCATAATCCTTATAACTAATGCAAGGCTTATGTATTCCTAATTACAGTTTATGAAAATTCTAACGTTATTTTCGCCATCTTAATCAACAAATGCCATATTTCTTTCTTTTTTCTGACCTTGTAAAAGTAGCTGAAAAGGTGACTGACCCAAAGAAAATTTGTTAAACACTATATACAGTTATATTGACCAAGCATGCTTCCATAACACACTGAAAAAAGTAATAATCTCTAATTATCAAAAGCCAGTAATCAAATAAACACATGCAGCATTATTAGTACAGGTAATCGATGCAAAAATAAATACATAAATTTTATACAAGAGCAATAGTATGAGACAAGAGGCGTAATACATTTTATAAACATAGAATCAAACATTACTAAAAACCTTCTTTAGGTGCGATACCTAAAGTTTTATCAAGCGAGTCCAAATTCAGTGCAGCTTTACGTCAATGGATTCTAGTTTGCGACGTGTCCCGTGAAAATATCCCTTGATCTGTGCTTGTATGATGTTTCAGCAGAGTGAGCAGGTAAGGAGAGGTGCGCGCTATCAGTGCAACCTGGGAGCTCCGTGTCGGGTTCCTTCACCGTGAATCTTATCTTTGAGTTGACCTGTTCCTTGTTTTTGTCTTTGATCTCTTTTCCTCCCCTTCTCTCTCTTTCTCTTTCTTTCTTTCTCTCTTCCTTTCTTTTTTCTCTCTTTTCCTCTCTCTCTCTCTCTCTCTCTCTCTCTCTCTCTCTCTCTCTCTCTCTCTCTCTCTCTCTCTCTCTCTCTCTAATTCCGTCTCTTAGAGAAAAGCATCATTATCAAACGATTTTTATCTCATTACAGCCTTTGTTCGCCCTGAACTAAAAAAGAGAATCTGCTACAATCGTGAGATCATGCATAGAAAACCTGGACGTTATTTTCTTAATAAAAAAGATCTTGTACAATATCCATTTGACTGGATGTAAGACAGGTTGTTACTCAATGTACACAGAGTCCTTAGTCGCCATTTATTGTAGCATGTCATACGAGTATATTAGCATTTTAGTGTGTAAATAAAGCAAGAGACGAAGGTCAGTCACCCGGACGTGCGTCCGTTCAGTGTTGCCAACAACAGCCATCACCCGATACGCTGTCCCTCCACACGCACTGATTTGCATAGGAATGAGGGTTGTTGTTCCTCCTCCATGACGCTCACTGGGGCTCCAGGGCTTGACCTGCTCGGGTCAGGGCTCATAGTTGACAAGCGCCTGGACATAACGCGCCTGCGCCGCCCGTGTGCGTCGTGTGTCCAGCTCCTCGCCTCCAGAACGCTTCCATGATGCTCTTTCATCGCATCTTCATGCGACCATCTGTTTTTATCATGAACTTGCATTTTATGCTCAAACCTGGATGGTGTTTCATTCTCGCTTGGGTACTTGCTTCCTAACTCGTCGGGCGGTTTTATATCAGGCACCAGCTGTGCGCACTGCGATACCAGTCGAGATAGAGACGACAGAATAGGACTTCCCTTAAAGGATTGACGTGTTGTTGTTATCGTAGCCGGAGCAATAAACCGTATGCATTCTATACAGTGAGTCTCAACTGCACAAGAAAAGGCAGAGATCACGGGTGTGATATCCACAGATCTTACGATTTTCAACTCCAGTACCGAAGAAGGTCCCTCTTACGAAGACCCAGGTAGACCCAGGGAAACAGTCACAGGACATACACCTAATTTTCCACAAACACCAGTAACATTACGCCAGTCTACACGCATCTCATTTCCAGCAAGTTACGGGCGCGACCTACTAAACGAAAGACACTTCCCTCGGTGCTTCCTTCACCCCCACCCCCACCTCCTTCCCCTCCCCCTTACTCCAGCACCGAACCAAAATAACCTGACGGCCGCGGGACTCACCTTAACAGGTCATCGAGGAAATGTCCATTGCATAAATCCAGTCACTTCCCGAAAATCCAATCCCTGCCATTAGATAACAAGCGAACAACTGGAATCACCTCGCGAAACTGCCGATAGTTATCTTGTCCATAGAGACTGGCGGGAAAAAAATAGGAAAGGAACGATTTATTTTTGTCTCTCTCGGTTCTGGCGACGAAGTGTTTACGAACTGCAGCATCTGGTCAACAACATCTGTTTAATTGGACCTCAATATAAGTGAATATTTAGTGACAATGAAATATTCAGATACACACTATGCACTTACGAAGCAAAAGACTCTATTCTAAGTGACAGATATTTTAGTGATATCAAGTTATCTTTCACCACCTCCCCCTCTTCTTCATCTTCTCCTCTTTCCCACCTTAACTCTCTCTCTCTCTCTCTCTCTCTCTCTCTCTCTCTCTCTCTCTCTCTCTATATATATATATATATATATATATATATATATATATATATATATAGTATATATATATATATATATATATATATATATATAAATATTCCTTCCCTCCCCCTCCTTCCCTTCCCCCTCCTTCCCTTCTTCCTCTTCCCCCTCCTTCCCTTCTTCTCTTCCTCCTCCTTCCCTTCCCCTCCTCCCTCCTCCTTCCCTCCCCCCTCCCTCCTTCTTCCCTCCCCCTCCTCCCTTCTCCTTCCCTTCCCCCTCCTCCCTCCCTCCCTCTTGCAGCGACAATCATACACATGCGTGTCTATATTTAAAACCCGCGCTATGACTAATTTCTCGACATCTTATCCGGTACATCCCCTATAGTGTCTTTGGCCTCTGCTGCCCATCTCCTGAGAACAATGTACAGGAAACGGAGGCCTCAAAAGCTACGTGTTAAAGTTATGAATCAGACTCAGGATTGTGTGAACGAGAGATAGGACGGACGTGGCAGGATGTGGCAGTTCATGCAAAATTTTAGTCTGTTAAGATAACCGATATCACTATCTACGCATCGCTAGTAATGTGCTCATGCATATTAAAATGTTTAACTTCTGAACGAAACAGTCTGCATTCCATCGTCAAAGTGGACTCGCGTCTACATTGGAATAACTAACAGACGAAATCTTTTCATGAATTTAGTACCTCTCTCAACTTGCACATTGGGATAATGATACTCAAAATACCAAACTGTGTTTTACCAATTGCGCTCGATTTGTGTAACAAGAGTGAAAAAAAAGAATTTTTTTTTTTTTATTCTTTTTTTTTAAGACTGGCGGTCAGACGAGAAATATTCGAACGGTTCGTTATTAATCGCAAACGCTGCTAAGCATCCCTCATTTCTTGCCTGAGCCTTGAAGAGCGTCCTTATGCGGGTTCGAGCTAATTAGTCTGGCGTCGTCCCGAACGTTAACGCGCTAATGTAGACAAATTCCCCGACGTAAAGTAGAAGCATTTTCGAAGCTCGGATGAGGCATCACCCGCATGCTTCAGGCCGCTTCCCTCTGCTTCACTTCGTCTGTCTGTAGCTATCTTGTTTACATATATCTAGACGTGTAAGCACGAAGTAGAAAGAGAAAGAAAAAGAGAGAGAGATATGCATACATACTGTTCATGCACGCGTGCGCGCGTACACTCACACATATATGTGTGTATATATATAATATAATATAATATAATTTATATATATATATATATATATATATATATATATATATATATACACACACATACATACACGCACGCACGCACGCACGCACACACGCACACACACACACACACACACACACACACACACACATACACACACACACACACACACACACACACACACACATACACATATATATGTGTATATATATAATATAATAAAATATAATATTATATATAAATTATATTATACACACACACACACACACACACACACACACACACACACACCACACACACACACACACACCACACACACATCCACACACACATCCACATCCACACACACATCCACATCCAAACACACACATCCACACACACATCCACACACACACACACACACACACACACACACACACACACACACACACACATCCACACACACACACACACATCCACACACACACACATCCACACACCACACACACACACACACAGGTATATATGTATATTTGTATATATTTACATATATGTGTAATATATATATATATATATATATATATATATATATATATATATATATATATATATATATGTATTTATGTGTGTATGTGTATGTATATGTATAAGTATATGTGTATATATATATATATATATATATATATATATATATATATATATATAATACATATACATATAGATACAGAGAGAGAGAGAGTAAAGCCAATAAAACGAACACTGAATACGTGAATTGGCCGCCAAAGACAAACGCAATCTTCCAGAGATCAAACTTATTGCGTAACCATTTAAAAATACGCAACAAGACTCGGCAGCTGTTAATAAGATTTAGCCAAAAATCCCTCTGCATTGGTTCCGCTCAATTGCATGCAAATACTATCAGGAGAAGAGGAAAGCTAAAATGATTTACCTCGACGCCAAAGGAAATTCCAGTAAGTAATCTATTAAGAAGAGAAGTGAACTGTCAGACATATGGCTGCTTGTAAAGATAGTACATAAAATATATATATATTATATATATACATATAATATATATATAATATATATATATATATATATATATATATATATATATAATATATATATACATACATATATAAATATATATATTATATATATATATATATATATATATATATATATATATATATATATATATATATATATATATACACAAACACATGTGTATATATATAATGTATCTATCTTATATACATGTGTGCGTGTGTATGTGTACGTAATCCACACACACATACCCACATAAAAAAATCCAGACCTACGAATAAGCAAAACCAAACAGCATACGTCACCCAACCCCTTTTTTCCAAAAGAAGAAAAACTGAAAAAAAAAACAGAAGACGGTCGGCCACTGACAACAGGGAGGCGGAATGGGCGTGCGGGCGTGCGTGCGGGCGTGCGGGCGGGCGGCGCGAAGGGAAGATGATAGCAGAGCGGCATCAACTTGACACAAGATGGCGCAAATTTTTTTGTGCGTTGAAAAGTCTGTTTTTTTTTTCTGTGGATCTCCCTCTTTGCGTGAATTTTGTTTCATAATTCTGTTTTGGTGTTGATGAAAGTTGGTTTTATTTATTTATCTAATTATTTTAGTGGGGGTAATGTGCTTGCAGGAATTATGAAATATGAAATTAAACGAACGGAACTTTATTTCATTTAAAAAGACGCCTTAAAAAAAGATGGTAAACAGTTTAACTTCCCGCCAAAAAAAAAAAAAAAAAAAAAAAAAAAAAAAACTAATTTCCCGCCAAAAAATAAAAAAATAAAATAAAATGTTAATACGATATAACTGAGAAATCATTATAAACGTATTGACCATTTTTAGCCCAAATGCCCAGCGAAGTAAATATGAAACCTTCGTTGTCTGATCACTGTGAATATATAAGGAAAAGCAATCGAGCATGAGTGTACCCAAGGACCTTTTGAACCTGAATTTTTATATTTTCCTCTGCGGATACAACATAGATTTGGATACTCCATCGTTTTTTTTTTCATGTAGTAAAGAAGATGCAGATATATGCAGAGACGTACTGACTGACGTGCAATATGATCCGTAAAACATACATGTATACATACATAATCACACACACACACACACACACACACACACACACACACACACATACACACACACACACACACACACACACACAAGCAAAAGCACAGCCTAACATACAATTACGTCCGAAAGAAAAAAAAAAAAAAAAAAGGCAGCAACTCCACGGAAATTATATATAAAAAAATTACCTGACATCTGAAATAAAAATCCAGCTACGGAAAAAATGTCACTTTCTTCCCTTTTCTTGGAAATAAGAGAGCGACACTTGAAACCCCACGTAGACACGAGGCCGAAGCGCTACGTTGTTTCACAGTAATCGTGATGTGTCTCCGCGTTTTAGTTTATGGAAGAAAATCATTATTGGCCTGTTTATTTTCCTTATTGTTTTGTCTCATGAGAATTGTAACACACACACACACACACACACACACACACACACACACATACACACAGACACACACACACACACACACACACACACACACACACACACACACACACACACACACACACACACAATATATATATATATATATATATATATATATATATATATATATATATATATATATATATATACATAATCGATTCCTTCACCATCATATCTTTGACAAATTTTCCTATTTTAGTCTGGTTTCCGCTGGATACCGACGAAACAGAAACAACAAGCAAATCTCCTAAGA
>NC_051402.1:45951515-45954015 GCF_015228065.2 Penaeus monodon | reverse complement strand
ATTATTATTTTTTTTATATGCGTGCGATGTTTATGGAAGTGAGAAACGCGGTAGGATTAAGAGCGTAATTTGAAATCTGCTGGATTCACGAGGAATGTAACTTCATTAAACGTGAAAGGATTAAGTGAATATCCCTTTTCTATACTGCAGATAGTAGTCTGATTTTGCGTGTGTCCTAGCCCTCAACTGAGAAACGTCTAAGAATGTAGATGTGGGTGTGTGACGGCGGGACTTTACACAAGGGCTCCCTCACTCGGGTCAGCGGCTGGTGGCGGGAGCACGTCACGCTTCATCGGCGTCACTCGTCACTCGCGACCTCGTTGGGTTAAAAGACATCGGATGACTGCTTCACTTTATTCGTGAAACGTTTGTTTTGAAATGTCATTCTTGTGAGATGTCTTTCAGAGCAATGTGAAATAGTCTTCCCACAGCTAAGGTTTCATTAGTGTAGTTACCATGAGGCTAAGAACTCATAACTGAAAATGACTTCATGAGCATCAGAGATCTAAGATATGCCATTTTTCAGTCGTCATCCGCCTCCATTTGGAAGAAAGCAATTTCCTGGTACAGTCAGCGGGAAGCGAAACCACGCCCTGCCTAAATGGGCCACGCGCTCCAGGTATCGCTTTCAAGAGCTCAAGCAAACGCCGCTGACTTCTGTTTTCCTAAGTGATCCTCTGACATCATCGTTCTCCGTCAGATCCTATCATAGCCAGCTGCTAATCCTGCTCCCGGGTTCCCTTACGTCGCATGAAGTCCAGCGCGAGGCCCTTCCTTGGACTGCTCGGAGCCGCCACCAGCGAGGTCGCGCTGCTGTACTTACGCATGGCGACACGGAGACAAGATGCATGACAAATTCCTCAGACAAGATGGCATGCAGTCTCCGCGCTCCGACGTCGCTAGAAATTTCTTGGAAAGAAATATAAGGACTTGAATCTTATTCGGGAATTAACATAAATCTTCGCATATCCCGGAGCCCACACACGTGTTTCTTGAATTGCCTCGACGACTTTTATGATTTATCATTTGTTACTCGCCAATTATTTTTTGTTTTGTTTTGTTTTTGTTTTTACCAGAGTGCCCTTCCTCGCTGTTGCTAAGGAGACAGGATCCCGAAGACAGGAGGAGGTGGGAGGGACAGACGGCCACCCAAAGCACACACTCGCAGCCCACACCTGCAGGCGGCTCATTAGATAGTCAAATATGGCCACAGCTCGTGACAAGGGACAGCGCAGGGGCTCAGAACACTCCCCGACAAGGACCCGCCGATAATAAAATCTGATAGGGAATGTAAGAAACGACAGTTAACAATACAAAGTACCGGGGCCACCTTTAGCCCAAGGTTAGCGCCGCGGTGGATCTCGTGCTTGCAGTCATACATGCGGGGAAAACATGCTCGAAAGTTCTTGTCGGCCGATCAGGAGAGATAAAAGAGGCGCTTGTTTTGACTCTGCCGGAAAATTATGTTGGAGACACTTCAGAAGAAGAAGAAGAAAAAAAAAATATGCGCATTTTTACACAAATAAAGCAAGATAGAAAGACAAAATATGACAAAGACATTTTATCAAAGACAAAAGAAAAGTTGTGTTGTTGTGTTGACTTCGCAGAATAGATGTAACGTATTTGATATAAAGAAAAAAAAAGTGAGAACGGACGCTAAGCAGTGCTAAAAGTTCTCACGCCCAGTCTCTCGTAATGAGGCTGTGGCCGGGAAGCTAAATCCGAGCGTGAGAACTTAATGAATGTACGAGATTTTTACTAAATCTACCACGCGCAAAAAATAAAACATCTGTTTTGCGGCCTCAATGGTACCGATGTTTGAATGTTGGTGTTGTCTGTGTGCGAGGCTTGCAAAAAAAAAGAAAGAAAAAAAAGTTCACGGTATATGTAGATGACATGGTACACCAAAACATTTTTTTCTAATCCGAGATACAAAGATACATCACGACTATCCACGTGCGTCATATCTACAAGTAAAAGAAAAGTGTATAAAATCGGGCGCCTTTGATCTATCTCAAATACAAACTGATAGACACTAAATCCGCGGGATAAACAGGAATTCAGCTGCAAGTGAAGGCGGTGAATCGCTTTCTTTTGTAAATAAAACGACCCAACGATATCTAAAGGCCGGTGCTAAGCGTCTCATCTGAATATTGAGTTTCGTTCCCAAAGTGCAATAATCTTGCAATAAGCCGAAATAATCTTACTGATTTGACCGTACATTCATATTTGTTAACTCTTTAATAATTCATTGATTATTACGTCATGCATCTGGGTATATTATTGATCTATGTGAGTACATGTACAGTCCCGGTTGACATTCTTTGGACGAAGCTAGGGTAATATACTAAACTTTTCTTCATGGCTCTCCCGTTTGATTTTCTTGTACTCTTCACCCGGCTCAGTTGATCGTCTATTGTACACTCGTCAGCAGAGTTCATACCTCTCTCCACCCAACATGAGAAACTCGATATATGTCTATATCTATATCTATATCTAT
>NC_051402.1:45941515-45946515 GCF_015228065.2 Penaeus monodon | reverse complement strand
TTCAACATACTCTCATCTCTTACTACAAGACTCGACCTCTGCGCACACACACAGACAGACAGACACACACACACACATACACACACACACACACACACACACACACACACACACACACACACACACACACACACACACACACACACACACACACACACACACACACATACACATATATATATATATATATATATATATATATATATATATATATATATATATAATATATATATATACACACACACACACAAACACACACACACACACACACACACACACACACACACACACACACACACACACACACACACACACACACACACACACACACACACACACACACACACACACACACAAACAACGTGTAACCTAAGCGACATGGCTACATCTACAGCTATACAGTGTGAGAACCTGGGGTATTATAAATAAAGTGACATTAAGGTCCTCTTTCATTCATTCATGCTCTCGCTCGCTCGCTCTCTCTCCTCTCCCAAATATCTCTTGCAGTAATAAATATACAAATGTTCGTCTGTATTTGAAAGACATGCTATGACTAATCTCTCTCTCTCTCTCTCTCTCTCTCTCTCTCTCTCTCTCTCTCTCTCTCTCTCTCTCTCTCTCTCTCTCTCTCTCTCTCTCTCTCTCTCTCTCTCTCTCTTCCTCCTCCTACTTCCCCTTACATCTCTTGTAAATATACAAATGTTCGTCTGTATTTGAAACACATGCTATGACTAATTTCTCGGCATCTCTCACTCTCACTCTCACTCTGTCTCTGTCTCTGTCTCTGTCTCTGTCTCTGTCTCTGTCTCTGTCTCTGTCTCTGTCTCTGTCTCTGTCTCTCTCTCTCTCTCTGTCCCATTTGTCTTACTGTATTTCTTCTAATATCAATATCAGTTACACCGAACTTGCATATATCAGCATAGCGTCCAGCATTCATTATAGAGCTAGATTCACTTAATGATGTCGTGTGACAAAAGTCTTGCGTGTAATCGCCACAGGGTTTATTCGTTTCTAGCTTCCAGTACGAAAAGGTTGTTCTACACTTAAAATATTTACTTATTAATAGATGGAATACTTACTTACTTTCCTTATCAATAACCGGAGTACTTATATAAATTGTTTATTGATAATTAGCGTACTTATTTACTTATTGATAGCAAGTGAAGTCTTTTGGATTGCTCGTACTTGACTGACGCTATAAAGTGTGTCATTGGTGTGGGTTCTCGGCGTGCAAGACCCGGCGGTTGCAGAGGTCGGGACTATTTGAGTGTCTCTAGAAACAACATTTTAAATATTTTAAATATATTGCGGCGCATTCTGTTATATCGTGAAATTCGTTTGAAAGAAAAGACAATACAAAAAAAAAAATAAAATAAGAAAAATAAAAAAATAATTAATAACAATAATGATAAAAAGGGAAAAAAATCGTTCATTCTTTTAAAGAAACATCGTAATATAGAATTCCATGCATAGGAAACAAACAAACAAGCCAAAAATTACCAAGGATCCATACCGGACGGCAAACACGAGGAAGAAAATACAGTCCATACAGTCTGAATAACATCAGCGAATTTAATGTAACTTGATACTTTCAGCCTGTGTCGTTTGTACCCTGACAAGGGAGCAACGGAAATAAAACTTGTTTGGTAACCATACTCGACTTTGCGTTTTCTCAGATGAATTTTATGTTCCAGACGTGACAAATTTTACAATCGCACAATACTGCCTTTATGTTATAATTTGTTATTCTCTGTATGATTAATCCCGAGACCAAACCTGAGCCTTCGGGCAACTCAGAACAGTAAAAGTAATGTGAGACTCACTGAAGCGAAATATGACACGCCTGAATAATATGAAAATTCAGTTCTAAAATCCAGAAAAAAAAAAGAAAACAGACGAAAAAGTCGAGAGAAAAAAAAATATCCACTTTCCAAAGTCCCACATTCCACTCACAGACTAAAAATTGTTAATCCCCCGTTATGTCCCCCCGGCATTATGATCCGCAGCGGGAGGAACAGCGTCCGAGGAGAAACAACCGGCCGGACTCTCCACACATCGAAAGGCTTTGAGACCAGGCCGACGGGACCTTACGCGGCCAATGGAAGGGACACAAAAGCCGGGCAGCGAAACTTGTCGTAATGCACCGTGACGCCGCGAGATGAATACTGGAAGAGGGACTTGCCGCATTTAGGGGGGGCGCCGGCGGGAGGACTGGCTGGAAGGGCGACGTCGATGGCCCCTTGGAAGGAAGTATCTCATCTCTACATTGCCTCGCTGGCGTTGTAGCTATGGCCCTTTTCAGAGGGTCGACCGCAGTACGAAAATTGCGGAATGTGAATGTGTGGCAAGACGGTTGATTACCGGATAGAAAAAGGTCGATCTATTCACCTGATAAGCAATAAAGTCCTTATCCGGAGACATGTGTATTCCTTATCTCCTGCCAATACTGCTTCAGAATAAGAAATTAACGACAGGAACCCCTACAGGAATACCCATGTTCCCCAGGCGATAAAGACAGCACAGGACGGACCCTGTCTCCTCCAACACTAATCCCCTACAAGATAACATTTCTCTCTGGAACCCCATACCCGGTGCTGGACGACCTGGGACCACACAAGACTTAAACGACGGCGAGGAAGTACAAGGCGACGGGCCCTTGCGATCACCTGCCGGACTGGGGGTCACCTGGGGGCCTCTGACGCACCTGCAACGTCGAGAGGTAAGGCAAAGTCACCACGACAGGCTACAGGTGCGAGTTGTAACTTGACTCCGGGCACGTGGAAGCAAGGGTTGGAAAGGACCCTGGGCAAGGGGGAGCGGGCGTGCACAGCGAAGCGTAAAATGGTTCCTGAGAGGATATTGAAAAATATGATAAGAGTGAGACGCAAGGAGAGAGAAAGAAGGAGAGGGGGAAGATGCTTTTCACTTTTTCTTTATAAACGAACAGAGAGCAGCATAAGATAAAATTAAGTGTGAAATACCAATGCAAATAAGAAATACAGAAAAAAAACTATTTTTTCATGCATTTCTTACATCAACATCCATATGAAATATAAAACCGTTTACTTCGGTATTTCAAACATTAAGTTCAATGCACCTCTATTAGCATAATCATACATTTAATTCCTTAAATGCTGATCGTGATTTTACAAATATGGCACGCTTCATTCAAGATATCCGCACAAAATATGGACGTTTCTATTCATTTCTATTCATTACCTTCATGAATAGGATTGCTATGATCAAATATAAAATCTGGCAATCTGATCGGCAGCAAATGTTTCACATAATTTTCTCCGTCGTTCTCAAAACTCGACTTTACGATAAAAGCATAAGGCCAATCGAAACTAAACACCAAATATATATATATATATATATATATATATATATATATATATATATATATATATATATATATATATATATATATATAATAAATATATATACGTACATACATATATATATATATATATATATATATATATATATATATATATACATATATACATATATATACATATACATATACATATGCATACACACACACACACACACACACACACACACACACACACACACACACACACACACACACACACACGTATAAATATATAGATAGATAGATATACACAGAGTCATAAACACAAGTAAGTCCATCACAAATACTTTCACAAGGAAAAAAAACCCAAAGAAATTAAAGTGATGTTACAATGGCGTGAAAATCGGCTATGGCACAATTCAAAGGAGAAATAAATAAACATATTTAACCAAATAATCTCAAAAGTGACCGAGTGGGGCGGCCTTCGTGATGGCCAGTTGCCGCAGTGCAGAGGCATGACCAACATAGCAAAGAGGATGACGGGAAAAAAGAGAAAGAAAGAAAAGAAAAGAAAAAAAATCGTGTAAAATCGTCGTAACAGAATGGTATAGAAGGTCAGGAAAGGGTAACGTACAGCGGACAAAGGCAACTTAGGATAAAAGGATGAGGGAGAGAATAACAGGTAAAACGGGTAATGACAATAAGGTGATAAAAGAGGGAAGGGCAAAAAAAAAAAAAAAAAAAAAAAAAAAAAAAAAAAAAAAAAAAAAAAAAAAAAAAAATTGATAATAATGCAGGAGAAATAATAACGCAATATATGTTAAAAATACGGTAGAAATATAAACAGTAAAACATATAGATGTAAACAACTATTTATTTACTAAAATAAAATATAATTCCATCGGGCTGTTGACAGGAGGAGAATAAGTCAACACGTAATAGTAATATAATTATGTAAATAATTTTGTATGCTATTAGTATTCATGAACAGCGCCAAGTGAGAAATTTCTCATTTTGTAAATATAGAGATTAGATGTAAGTTTTTTATAAGAAGAATATCAGTATGAGGATCTTCGTCCCAAACATATGAAAACACGCACACACACACACACACACACACACACACACACACACACACACCACACACACACACACACACACACACACACACACACACACACACACACACACACACACACACACAACCACGCACGCACTTAATACTGACTTTTTTCGATCATCAAACCTGTATTTAATTTCAGTTTTCTTTCAATATAGAAATACCCTTATCTATTGTCAATACATACCGTATGCTAGTTTCAGCCTACGTCACTCCAGATTCTTTCCCATTGCCTCTGATACCAAAAAGCAAACAATAACAACAATTATACGTAATAACGACATTCATAAGGAAACTAACATCCATACTATCCATAGCGAATCCTGGTCGTGCTCTTTAGAGACACTCTGGCGCGTTTTTTGACCCAAAGATATTAAGAAAGAAGAAGAAGAAGCAAAAAAATTACCCATTGAATGCCTCAACCTTGCTCACGAACGGACAGACCCAACTCATCTGGCTTACGAATTGCTCATTAAGGTTTTAAAATGACGATTAAAGCCATCTTCGCGTCTGAAACCCAAAGAAAAAACAAATACAAAGTACGTACGGGTATAAATTAAT
>NC_051402.1:45926515-45934015 GCF_015228065.2 Penaeus monodon | reverse complement strand
TTATGGTATTGAGAAATTATCTTTTAGATTTTCAGGAGAGTTAGAAATTAATATAGTCACAAAAGGCATGGAAATAACTAATAGTTAGGGGAAAGACGAGTGGCCTAATGCCATAAACGAAAGTTTTATTTGCATGTGGTGACGAAAAGCTAAAATTAGAGGTAAGCAAAACATCAGACGCGGACGTTTAGCTCATGCAAATCATCTCCGGATTGGGAAAATAATCTCATCCCGGGTTCGTAAATACAATATGGTTAAAACGATCTATTTTCATAAATTAATCGTTGGTCTATGATGCAAAAGTGACCTGCAACAGTAACAGCCCGGCCCGGACTGGAACCGGTATTTCTTAAAAGTCTGGATTACCCGGGGACAGGCAGTAACCGCAGTCGCCAAGGTCAGCTTTTGAGGATTGGAAACTTGGGGGAGGAAAGAGGGGGAGTGGAGGGAGATGGGGAGGGGGAGGCTCCTTGCTCCTTCAACCCCCACCAGCACTGCCCATCTTGCTTCTTCAACCCCCGCCTCACCGCCACCGCCCTATCTTGCTTCCCCACCCCCACTCCCCCACCACCACCACCTCTCTTGCTTCTTCACCCCCCACCCCACCCCTCTTGCTTCCACCCCCCACCCCCTCTTGCTTCCACCCCCAACCCCACTCCAAGCCCACCCCTCTGGCTTCCCCACCCCACTTACTCCCACACCCACCCCCCCCCCCCCCCCCCCCCCCCACCCCTCCTCCCCACCCCCTTGCCTCCCACCCCACCGCCCACCCAACCCACCCCTCTTGCTTCCACCCCCCACCACCCTTTTTGCTTCCACCCCCCCCACCCCCCCACCCCCCTCTTGCTTCCAACCCCCACCACCATCACCTCTCTTGCTTCCACCGCCCACCCCTTCCACACAAACACACACACACCACACGCGCCTTACATGTCACGAGAACAACTAACGGAATCTGAAGAATTTCGAAATCATGGTAATAAAAGCCGGGTCCTTCTATACTAGGATGACAACGTTGGCTACAGAAGCGGCGTAACGAGGGACGAGGATTGGGGGCTCGGAATGGTAAACAGATATCCTTTATATAAACAGTCAGGATGAAATTTAAACCTCCATTCAACTGACGAGGGATGACCACCCTCACTTCTTTGGTAGTCTGAGGTAAACTTCACTGAATTCATTATTATTATTATTATTATACTATTACTATTATCATTATTATTACTATTATCATTACTATTGTTAATACTATTATCAATATTATCACTATTATAATTTCTATTATTAACACTATTATCACTATAATTTCTATTATTAACACTATTATCACTATAATTTCTATTATTAACACTATTATCGATATTTCTACTATTACTATCTTTATTGATATCATCATAATTCATTAGCATGATAATAATTTTCCTCACTATCATTACTTTTTTCCACATTTCCGATCTAAACATCATTGCTAAAAAGAAATCTTCCTATATCTAACAAGTTACACCGACTTAAAGCACTGTCGTGCAATTCCTTCACACCGAGAGGGACTAAGGAAATAAACACTAGTCCATTGCAAGGAATTCAACGGGTTTTCCACCGGCTTTTCGCCACCCACACTATCGCTCTTCCTGTTATGTCCTCCTCCTGATGCCTCGTTGCCATAATCCCACGGCTGAAAATGTTCTGAATCCTGCACCGAGGTTTTTATTTGTCTGTTTATTTACTGTTTTACTTGTAAGACGCGTATGCACCTCGTGATTATCATGCTTCTGTCTAAAGGTGTCTTTCGGCGTGGGGGAAAGGACCATTTTCTCACGCGAATAAGATTACGAGAGCCAAGATCGCCACCGTTGAGCTACAGATAACGACAACAACGACTATCCATAAACACCGACGCACCGACAGACACACCGCATCAATAACCTCCCGCCCGCCCATCTACCTTCATGCACGCCACAGCCACAATAGTCTCAGTGCCTCACGAAGCGCCAGGTTATCCCACCATCTCTCTCCCCAGGTCCTCTCCAGGGCCTCCCCCTGGGTGAGGGTCCCTGGCAGGCGCGGCAGGTGAGGTTCCGGCGCCTCCAAGCCGGCATATCCTCCGCCATCTTGTACGTCAGGCGACCGCGACACCCGCCACACACTCCAATGTATCACCGAGTGGAACATGTAAACAATTATCTTATTCTGTTTATGGTTACAGGAAAATGAAAGATTCTTGGGCCGGGAGGTGATGGATGGTGTCACAGAGCGTTATCAAGGCTTCGAGTGCTGCCACAGACGCCTACGTGTGTACCTTCACATGGAAGGATCCCAGATTTCCCTTGTCACATGTCGATGTTTTCAGAAATGACAACAATATAAAAAGAGGAAGGTGGTTTAAATTATTTGATAAAGCGTCGAGGTGTGTTCACATATTTCAGCATTCGGTCAAATTAATCAACTAAGAAAATATAGTTTCATCAATAAAACTCACAGGTGCAAAAAAAAGTAATAACTCTAAATCAAAATCTAATAAAAAAAAATCCACTGATTAAACGCGTTTTGTAATTACTGGAAATATAAATCATATCAGCTTCACTCGCCGGAATAAAAAGCCCAAGTTTGCCTGAGCGCCAATAGGCCAGTCTCGGGCAATTGCAGGAGATTTTATGGTCCTCCTGGGCGAGGTTAGCCTGCCTGTGATGGGGCCTCGTGCATCGTAAAGGAATTTATATGCTCTACAATCTACATTTATGGGGGGTTTCTGGTAAATGATTTGAGAATGAAATTAAGTAGAATAATGAGGCAGACGACCAGCAATATATTGGATGTTGCTCACCCGACCTGCATCGTGGTAGTTAAGTGCCTCTCTCATCAAGGTAAGCACGCCAGCAGCCTCTGTCAGGTGGCCATTAGCCAATCAACCAGCCAAAGTGTCAGGTATGATCACCTGCTGATAAGCAATCAACCTCTCCCATTCCTTTGTTCTAACACTTCAGTCGGGATTTACAACTTGTAATAATCACATATTAGAAAGCATCCTGGTAACCTCATAATGAAAAAGCAGTTCACCATAAGCCGTTTAATTGTATGTGGATAAGAAAATGTAAAATAAAATAAGCAAACTTTCGTTAGTGTACTAAGTCCCCAATAGAGACGATGTATGTCCTAAATTAAATTTAAGCGCACCTTCAGTAAACTCGCTCGCAATCTAATTAGCGAGGTACACAACCCTCATTAACTGCGCTCGCTTCCTCATGCCCGGGTTTCCAGATGACTGACTGATAAGCCCCAGAAATTATGTTAATCTGAAAACAAATCGCTGTTTTTCAATTTAGCCGAAGCCAAATGCAAGTCGTCTATTATCTGACGAGATGAGCTCGGTTAGCCGCGAAGCCTGTTGTGGGGATCATTTTCCAGGTCTTTATAACCCATTTCGAAGGAGGAGGAGCGGGGCGGGCGAAGAGGTCATCACGACGACCGCTCAATTTCATGCCGACGACGCGGACGTTTATGAGGTGCAGAGGGCGAAGGACGCGGGTCATGATTGAGGTCTTTTGCCGGCCGGTGAGCGAAGGTTCTGGGTGAAAACTTCCCTCGAATAATGTGGTAAAGAATCAACAAAATGAGTACCGGTGTGTACCACAGGATGTGTACAAGCAATGTATAAACGCTTTACGCATGATGCAGATAGAATAATTGTACAATAAGTACAGGATGTGCTAACATACAAAAGAATAAAGTTTAAGCTTGATAAACAGCTATAATTAGCACCTGGGGACAGTGATGGAGATAACCTAAAAGACCGCTGCCCACTGCCCACTGCAGTTGTCCACGAGTCGATAAGGCAAAGATAATAAAATTTCGCTATATGGCAGGATAGCAACATCATAAAGAAGACAGCTAACGTTATGATAAATATGGCCTGAGAAGGCATTGTTCCAGCCTTATCTCCGTATTCCTTTTGAAAGTAGTCACATACGGTTTCCGGGATTTGCGACATCAACAAGGGAAGCAGCCCACAGAAACTAACCACGGAACCTGTTGGTGCTTTTGAGCGAGTGAGGGTGTCAAGTGGGCCTTCTAAGAAAGGTAACACAGATGCATATCGGAGGCTGTATGAGCCTGTAAGGTATGTATTCCGATTTATAAAACTTCCAACGTATAATTTAGCCTAAGTGCGGTCAGATAGCTATCTTGGGGTAATAACATTCCTAATGGATTTTGAGAGTATATCCCTGTTTGTCTTTGTATACACAGCCTGCAGGTAGGCCACTTCTCATTGTAGCGTTCGAGTAAATGCCAGTTTGGAAACAGGAGTGTTTGTCGTCACTTAAAACTGGATAAGAAGTCATTAGCTGGAAATGATAAAGCACGAGACCAAAACAAATCTGGCACATCAAATAATCCTCCGCCATAGTCACAGATTATCGATCCGTCTACCCGTTTGCCGATGAACTTTATCATTTCCTTTGCTGAAGGTTCATGAAGAGATGTACAGAGCTTTTCGAGGGTGAATATGCTTTTCTTGTGTCTTCATATATATAGTAGGCGTCTGTGCAATGCCATCTGCAATACAAATGAACCGAAATGGAAAGAAAGATTTAGGATTTCTAATGGCAAAGAACTCACAAAGGAAACGAGCTCATCTGAATTAACGATCGCAGTAATGATCAATTTGTCGTTCTCTTATCGCACAGAACGATCTCGAAAGCAGCCAGACTCGTTTCGAAACACGTGTAGCGCGCAGGGGAGAAAAAGAAGAAAAGTAAACACGCTTCATTCATCACTGCAGGGAACAGCTAAACCTTATCCTTTCGTCGCAAACAAGAAACCAACCCAAATCCCGTCTTATTTTTCTTATTCTTAGCATTCTAAGTTTGTCGCTGTGAACAAGGGTCGGAGAAAACCATTACCATAACTCAGGGCTTCACTTCTTATCATAAACATTTTTTTCCTTTTTTTGTCGAGATGTAGGGATTAGATATGAAGGCGAGGCGTGTGGTCGCCCTGACCAACCCACCGAGAGGGACGGGGGGAGGGGGGAGGGGGGAGGGGGGAAGGGGGAACAATCACCTTCCACTTGCCCACCGCACGCCACTGCCACCAAAGGGAGCCGGTGGGTGGGTGCATGGACGCCCACCCGCCCACTGCACACCCAATCGGCCAATCGTTCACACACCACGCCCATTAAGACTATCCGCCAATCACACGCTTCCAAGATAGCCATCAGAGAGTGCATGGTATCCAGTGCATGATATCCATCAAGGGGCCGGCGATAGAGAGCCGAGGACCACCCAGGGCGAAGTGATAGAGGCGTTAGTAGAAGGTCATGCACTCTGACCCTGGCTGGAGGGGGAGGGCTGATATGCGGACCTGAATGAGACTTCTTATTCTTTAAGAATTTTCTAAACAATAAAGGATATGGAAATGAACTGGACATTATATTAAGGATTATGAAAAAAACAGATAGTATTTAAAAAATAACAACAAATACAAGTGATAATCATACTAATTCTTATATCAGTATTGCTGCTACAAACGAACAGTAGTTGTAATGGTCACAATGGTAGTAATAAATGGCACTAAGTAACTAATTCTAATATTACTGATAAAATAGCCATCCTCTAACAAAATACAGTTTTACAATGCACTAAATTTACGATAAATAAAACGGCATAAAATTTGGCCAATAATGTGTTATGATGTGTGCAGACAACGCTAAGACAAACACACAGCAAAAGCATTCTCGAGCAAAGAGTTTGGAGACGTAAACACACACCAGTATTTGTACACATTACTGTAAACATGCACCACCTTGTCCACGCACTCACGCACCCCCCCCCCCCCCAACACACACACACACACACACACACACACCACACACACACACACACACACACACACACACACACACACACACACACACACACACACACACACACACACTTTTATCACAACAATCGGTCTGATAACTCGCATAGTTCTAGTAACACCGAGACAGGTTAAAATTGTTTACATTTCTTTTACCTAACGTGTTTGTACAATTTTCTGGTTTGGTTTTACGATATCATGTAATGTAAATCATGAAATGCATGTTTAGCATACAGTTAAGCGCAAGCTATACAAATGGAAATTGATATTATATTATGAACAATCACACCAGATTATTGGGAAAAAAAAAAAAAAAAAAAAAAAAAAAAAAAAAAATATATATATATATATATATATATATATATATATATATACATATATATATATATATATATATATATATATATATATATATATATATATATATAAGCAATTTACCACTAATATTGACGATAAAAAAGATTGAAAGCAATAGTGACAATACCATTACTGATACTTACTCAACACTAAATCCAACACTATAAATAGCAATAACAATAGAAAATAAAGACCAGCCAACAATAGCAGACTTAACGGTACGAAAATTAAAAGCATGATGAAAATTTGGTTCAGGAGGATGTCGGTAAAATTTTATTACCGGATCCACTGAGTGAGTACTTCTCTGTCAGTCCGTTACGTACACCAAATAAATGTAAAAAAAAAAAAAAAAAAAAAAAAAAAAAAAAAAAAAAAAAAAAAATATATATATATATATATATATATATATATATATATATATATATATATATATATATATATATATATATATATAACTGGGAAGGTAGAACTTACATCTAAAAGGTAGTCTCTTGTCCTAAACACAGGTTTATTGATAACGAATGTATTGGTATCAAGACCATAGCAGCTACATACATAGCAGATTAAAATAAATAAATAAAGATCATGGATACTATAGGGAAATATAAGCAATGAAAAGAGAGTGTAGAAGTTATCATCACTGTGTATCGCACTTTCTTGTTGACAGGTCGTGGTTAGATAACCTGTGGAGAATTTATATACAGATTTTTTACAGATGTCACATCTCCTTTTACGTATTATATTGCAATTTCATTTTCTTGAAGACTAGATGGTATGTCACGATATTAATGATAAGAATTATGAATTATGACACCTGACTAAAAATAATAATAATAATAATAAAAAAAAATGAACTGAAGGTGCAGTTATTGAAGAGACGATTTTTTTTCTTCAGTTTTCAAGTCCTGATTTTGAACATCATACTGGTTATATTAAGACAATTTAGTATGACGGCTTTTTTGTGTAGGATTTCCAGAACAACTTGTTACCTACAGTTATTCCTTGAAATTTTACTTGACTAGCATGCCTAATCACAAGGTATTTTACTTTGATAACTATGTGGAGGGAAAACCTGCCAAATGAATATGTAATGAGATATCGAGTTCTATTAAGGTTCAATGTCCTCTTGTTTACCATTATGATACCAACCTTATTACAGCGTATCTATTTCGGTTACCGGTTACCGCATGGAAATGATTTCGGAGAAAAAATGCATCTACTCATAAATACCGCATATTTTCGATGGAAATAAGAGAAACAGCACGCTCATTATATTTCTAAAATGTC
>NC_051402.1:45906515-45919015 GCF_015228065.2 Penaeus monodon | reverse complement strand
AGATATATAGATCGATAAACAGATAGATGAATAGAAAGAAAGGGGGATAAACAGAAAGAGAGAAAAGAGATTAGAGACGACGCAGGGCAGATAAAGATTAGAATTGCTGATAGGATAAACTGTTCTTTAATTTCAGTCCTTGTGAATAGATATTGTTTTCTGTCGTTACGCCAATTCAATGAGGGATTATGGTATGCCTTTCAGTGTCCACTCGTGCCGAACGGACCACGTATTCTCAGGTCCTTAATTTATTTTCCTTATTCCTTATATTTGATCTTGACAGCTGCTGCGTGGAATTGTGATTGTTTTTTTTCTATCATTATATCTTTGGATGAGAGTGAGATAATCTTTGATAAGGGAGGATGTACATCAAAGAAACTAAAAAAAGTGTAGAAGCTTAACTAAGCTGCGAACTCTGAATAGGGTTTGGCAGTGCGAATATCTCATCTTTTTTTTGTATACTACTTTTAATACTTCTAATCTTTTTGTCTTCTGATTATCACTCCTCCTCCCCTTCTCTAAATGATCTTCTTATCACTCCTCCTCCCTTTCTCTAAATGATCTTCCTATCACTAATCCTCTCCTTTCGCCCAATCACATGGCCCAGAAGAGAATTATGGATCGAGTGCCGAGGGCATCCATGTTGGGCGAGACGGCGTGTTCCCGTGTTGGCGTCCAGGCGTGTTCCCTTGGGTTAAATTCTACCCGTGTACTGTACCACCCTATGTACGTGATGCATCGAACCCAAGTACGGCTAGATAAGAGTTCAGATAGACACTACATGTACACGCCATGACTTTGATCTACATCATCGTGTGGAATGTCTACAGCAAATGGATATACAAAGGAGGGCAGGTATCTTCTGCAACGTCAACACAGCCCGACATCAGGTAAAGGCTGTGTTCGACGTGTAGTAGATGTGTGGACTCATCAAGCTGCCTTGTTTATGTGATACGTCGTGACCTGTGACTTGAAGGCCGTGCATGTGATTATCGATTTTTTTCTCTTCTTTTTTTCACGAAAATATGAAACGTAACACGAAATGCACCACACAAACACATACGAAAATGACGTCTGTAGTTGTAGATTATCCAACGGCATCAAGATATACATGCCTTACTTTATCTTAAACATTGTGGACAAGGTCAGCACATTCGAAGCACAGATTGTTTCTTCTGCCAAACAAAGAGAGAGAAAAAAATACTTTTATAATATGTATTTTCTACTTATTCGGTCGCCCTTCCCTTTACTTAGCCTCGTAACGTCAGCGAGCACATGAACATCGCAAAACATCCTAGCTCCAAGGGTGTTTACATAATATCAGGTGACGACAGGGGTTCTACAGCTGAAATATGGCCGCCCGACTCTTGTTTCTAACCTGTTGAGTCCATTACGCTCGGAAATGAAGAAAAAGTGCCATTCTTAAAGGCAAACTAAATGGGGAAGAAGTTTGTGCAGGGTGGCTATGGTAACTACCCCGCTCTTCGTACGGGAAAAAATCACATGTTTTCTAGTGCCTTAATTTCCTGGGTTCGAGAGAGTAGTGTGGAGCTTTTTAGTGTGGAATAATTTTATTTATTCATTTACTTATTTATTTTTTGAGTAGATGAAATTTAATTTCGAATGACTTCACTGTTCTTTTGATCTTCCTCTTCTTCTTCTTCTTATTATTATTATTCTCTTTTGTTCTTCTTCTTATTATTATTATTGTTATTATTATTATTATTATTATTATTATTATTATTATTATTATTATTATTATTATTATTATCATTAATGTCATCATCATCGTCATCATCATCGTCATCATCATCATCATTATCATCATCATTGTCATTATCATTATTATTATCATTACCATCATTAATAATAATGTTACTACCACCATCATCATTATTATGACCATCATTACTACCCTCTTTAATGATAATAATACATCCACAGTATCTCAGCATAAATCACTCCTGAGCAGACCTGCATTACCAGCAAGGAGTCTCATTTACACTATACAAACACTCCGACTCTAGATCCCTTTACCTTTATTACTCCTGTAACCATTAAATCTGCTTACATGGCATTAAAACTGCTATGCTGTCATTTAACGTACTTCTAAACACCTACTTTTATGAACGGTAAAATCATCTCACTTATTTAGTTTTTTTTTTTTGTATGTTATAATGCCTATAATGTCAAACATTGACACTGTTCATGATGTTAAGCGTTGTTTTGAGGTTTTATTGTTATGGTTTATTTATCGTGAGGTTATTTGAGGAATGGATGGTGAATCTTTTTCTCTTTCTCTCTCTGTCTGTTTTGTCTTCCTCACCTTTTTTTCTCTCTCTCTTTTTCTCTTTGTCTGTCTGTCTCTGTGTCTGTCTCTCTCTCTCTCTCTCTCTTTCTATCTCTCTCCCCACCTTCTCCCTCCTCCCCTCCCTCCCCCTTCTTCTTCCTCTTTCTCTCCCTCCCTCCCCCTTCTTCCTCTCTCTCCCTCCCTCCCCCTTCTTCTTCCTCTTTCTCTCCCTCCCTCCCCCTCTCCCTTTCCCTCTTCCCCTTTCTCTTTCTCACACTTCCATTCCCTCACTCCTCTCCCTGACCAAGATGACGCAGCAGGAGAGATGTCTCTTCATGACGCATGGCGGCTGACGGATGGCGGCGTCACGGTCGCGTGACACAGGAAACTGACGCTATTTTTTCCTTTTTTCGGTGATTCGTTGGGGAAGGAAGACTCGTTGCTGGTCTCGAGGGTGCCCAATTTTATATATACATACATATATACATATGTATATATATAATATATATACATATATATAAGTATATATATATATATATATATATATATATATATATATATATATATATAAGTATATATATATTTTTTTTTTTTGGGGGGGTGGGGTGGGGGGTGAGGGATGACTTCTTTCTGTCAGTTTCTGTATCTGTCTGTATGTCTGTCTGTCTGGCTGTGGCTGTGTGTCTTTCTCTGTTTCTCTGTCTGTCTGTGTCTCTTTATCTACCTATCTATCTACCTGCCCATCTATCCATCTTTCTTTATGCCTCCCCCTTTCATTTCCTTCCATTGTCCTTCTCTCGATGTCAGTAAGTAAATGTATTTCTCCCCTCCTTGAGGCGAGGAGAAGAAGGAGGCGAGGAGCAGGAGGAGGCGAGGAGCAAGAAGGAGGCGAGGAGCAGGAGGAGGCGAGGAGCAGGAGGAGGCGAGGAGCAGGAGGAGGCGAGGAGCAGTAGGAGGCGAGGAGCAGGAGGAGGCGAGGAGCAGGAGGAGGCGAGGAGCAGGAGGAGGCGAGGAGCAGGAGGAGGCGAGGAGCAGGAGGAGGCGAGGAGCAGGAGGAGGCGAGGAGCAGGAGGAGGCGAGGAGCAGGAGGAGGCGAGGAGCAGGAGGAGGCGAGGAGCAGGAGGCGAGGAGCAGGAGGAGGCGAGGAGCAGGAGGAGGCGAGGAGCAGGAGGAGGCGAGGAGCAGGAGGAGGCGAGGAGCAGGAGGAGGCGAGGAGCAGGAGGAGGCGAGGAGCAGGAGGCGTAAAGGGGGAACCGACGAACTACAGGAAGCAGTTACGGTCCAGAACACGATCCATGCCTGGCGGTGGAGTCTCCACACGGTCTAAGTGGATCACATTACGGCCTTTTTGTGGAGTGCGAATGTCGCGTTGTCGACGGCTCGCGAGGCTCCGAGGCCGCCTTGTAGAACGCATTAGCAGGTAATACACTAAATCCGGGGGAGAAGACCCGGCTCCTGTCAGGCAGTTCGAGCGCAGAGCCAAAGCGAACACGAAAAAAAGAAAAAAATCTAAAATCTACTGGCGATCCATTCTTGATATTTAGCAATTTGGCGACACTCAAAAATATATCAACAAACGGGGGTCAGTCTAAGCTGAACTGACAGTGTATTACTATGCTTTAATACAGTTTTTGAAAACTGGATAATCATTTTAGCAGTGCGTACTTGCTTCACGTGAAATCCGAATGTAGGTTACAATATACCATTGAAAATCGATAAGTATTATGCCCATTAGACACAAAATGCATTTTCCTCCTGAAAAAAATCTACCTCTCTTAATATCAACACATAAAACAGTACCTCAGAAAAAAACATTGTCCCATTTCTGTCCTATGAGCGGTGCATCATCATACAGAATAACAAACACAAGCACACGTGGTATGCTCCCTCCTAAACAGAAAATAATTTACTCCCAAGTCCATCTCGTAATCTCGCATTCACACATCCTTAAAGTCGACCAGATGAGAGACAAGACTCCCTATGATGATAATTGCGCACATGTGGGACAGCCACGTCTAATATTTCTCATTCGTGTGAGCTTTTTACGGGCACCTAATTTATCTGATCCACACATATTTTACAACGTATGATTAAAGCTGCTGTGGAGTTTATTGTGATTATGCTTTTATAAGACTGCTGATGCTTTTCCCAGATCTATGATTCAGGTTTAGGTGCAGCGAGGCGTCCGAATGGATGGTCGGGATTAGCAGCGTATACAGTTTATACATACCTACGTGCATACATATGTACACAACACACACACACGCACACGCACGGACACACACACACACACACACACACACACACACACACACACACACACACACACACACACACACACACACACACACACACACACACACACACACACACACGCATATCTATCTATCCATCTATTGATCTATCTATGTATCCAATGATCTATCTATATACATACATATGCACCGATGCTGCTATTATCATTATCATTATCATCAGCATTACCACTGTCATTATGATGATCATCATCACCATTACCATTATCACTATTCTAATCATATCCAATATAAAGATACAAACCACCTAATCCTCAGCAAACCACACCATAATCGTGCGTATAAAATCGGCGGTTGTCCATCGTACCTCATTCAACACACAGTCACAAGATTTTTCAATGGAGAAAATAACATACAAATCGTAAGGAAGGCAGTGCACCTACCACCTATGAGACAGCGGGGATTCCGACACACACTTTGATGAGTTGACTTGACAGGACGACTTGAAGTGACCGACTGATGTGAGGACGTTGTAATGAAGGTCAATATCAGTTGGTAGGATGGGGCTTGGTGAAGGTCGTATCTTATCTGCTATCTATCAATTATTCCCGGTTGTGTGTTCTAGCTCCTTGTGATAAAACTAACCAGGATCGAAGTGATACGGGCTAATGACCTATTCACTCGTACTACTGGAAACGATCGCATCAGTCACAAGGTTGAAAACAGGAAAAAATAAATAAAAATAATATTAGGTGCAGGGATCGCTCCAATGCTTTCCTCAGTAACGCCAACAAGTTAATTTCCCTGTGATTTCTTGGTCCTGCGAGAGCCGTTAATTTCCCCGCGATTCTTGGTCCTGCGAGAGCTGTTAATTTCCCCGTGATTTTTAGTAAGGAGGGAGCTGTTAATTTCCCCGTGATTCTTATTAAAGAGGGAGCTGTTAACTTCCCCGTGATTCTTGGTCCTGCGAGAGCTGTTAACTTCCCCGTGATTCTTAGTAAGGAGGGAGCTGTTAATTTCCCCGCGACTCTTGGTCCTGCGAGAGCTCTGCCCCGTCGCCCCGTCTCTCTCGGAATTCGTTCGCAGACTAAATATCAGGGGCGCCTTTCAAGTCTTTGTTCTATCCTTTTTTATTTAAAAAAATGGAGCATGATATTTTTACGTAAGAAATGCAGCCTTATATCTCACCATAACAACGTTTCTTAAAAAAGAGAGAGAAAAAAAGATCTCTCTGAAGAATGTATGAAAGGCACGCAGGATTTCAAAAGAATGGACACACACACACACAAAAAAAAAAAAAACAGTGCCGTCATAATAATCCGATTCGACCCATTTCTGCCATGTTGCCAAATTCCATCTAACCCCCGCCCGGCCTCATCATTTACGGCACTGCATCGGAGCTGCCGGCACACACACACACACACACACACACACACACACACACACACACACACACACACACACACACACAAAGAGAGAGAGAGAGAGAGAGAGAGAGAGAGAGAGAGAGAGAGAGAGAGAGAGAGAGAGAGAGAGAGAGAGAGAGAGAGAGAGAGAGAGAGAGAGAGAGAGAGACAAAAGAAAAAAGAAGAAAAAAAAATCAGTTCGTTTCCTGGAGCGAATGTCTGTCTTGATGGCTGGGAGCTCGAAGGGTCATTAATCAAACCCTTTTAACAGGTCGAGCCGGACATGAATGGATTGCAAGGTTGCAGAGTTGCAGAGGCGACGGACGCAGCAAACCCGCGGCCATTCCGTCTCGTGCAGCGGGTGATACGCCTTATGATGTTGCCTTGTATAGTCTGTCTATAGTCTGTCCGTCTGTCTCTGTCTCTGCTTCTGACTCTCTCTCTCTTCCTCCCCCCCCCCCTTCTCTCTCTCTCTCTCTCTCTCTCTCGCAATCTATCTATATTGAGAAAGAGAGGGAAAGGGAGTAAAGGAGAGGAAGAGTGGGAGGGAGAGAGAGGGAGACAGGGAGAGAGAGTGAAGGAGAGGAAGAGAGAGAGAGAGAGAGAGAGAGAGAGAGAGAGAGAGAGTGAGAGAGAGAGAGAGAGAGAGAGAGAGAGAGAGAGAGAGAGAGCAGGAAAGAAAGAAAGAAAGAAAAAACAAAAAGAAAGACAAAGAGAAAAAGAGAAATGGAGTGAGAGAGAGCAAGAACGAAAGATAGAGCGAGATAAAAAAATAGAAAGAGAGAGAGAAAGAGATTATTATGTCGCACATAACTTTCCAGATCTACACCATTCTTTGCGATTTACAACAACAACAACAAAAAATCGCAAAATCTCCAAATAAGAAGGTATTTTTGCATTAGCTAATTAAATTCATACTCGACAGGCGACTCGGAGGAGCTTGAGCATCGACGCAATCACCTTAACTTCCCGTTGGGATTATGCAACTTGCAACGAGACCCTAGTGTTTTGCAACGAACTCTGCAACTTACCTCTTGACATGATCTTCCACAGTTCACGCCGCATGCTGGAGGGAACGACATTGGGCGTGACTCGTGCAGTGGTGCTGGTGGGTGAGGGTGGGGCGGGTGGGTTAGTAGGGTGGGTTTGGGTGGGGTGGATGGTGGGTGAGGGTGTGGCGAGGGTGGTTTGGGTGGGGTGGATGGTGGGTGAGGGTGTGGCGAGTGGGTTAGTAGGGTGGGTTTGGGTTGGGGTGGATGGTGGGCGAGGGTGGGGTGGCAGGGTTAGCGAGGTGGGCGTGGGGTTAGGGCGGATAGTGGGTGAGGGTGGGTTAGCGAGGTGGGCGTGTGGTGGGGCGAGGTGGGATTTCAAGTGTGGTGGAGGGGGGGGAAGCGGGAGGGGGGATTGTATCTGGGTGAGGTTGCAAATTGAAAAGTGGAGGTGAAAGGCGTTGTTGTCTAAGTGTGTCATGTAAATGGAAATATGAAATTATCATAAACGAAGTGATGTGGCATCAGAATTAATTCTTAATTAGCCCATTAGCTTGTCCTGCTAGCTGAGGGGGTGTTCATTAGCCATGCTAGTTAAACAAGGTGCTTACTAATGGCGCTTGAAAGAGCTGGTGACGATAGAAGCATTACATACTAAATACATGATAATTACACGGAGATATAGTAATATGGAGAATCTCTACTAATTCGTGTATGATGTATGATGTATAAATGTTGCGGTGAGCAGCGTCGAGGTAAAGAGGTGAAGTGCAGAACTGTGGCGGGAGTGATAGCAATCTGAATATATGGACGACCGTTCTGCATAATGCACGTTACTGGCGTATAACATTAACAGTTAGATCTATTAAGTGACGTGGCGGACGACCATTACCCCGGCAATCTGACCGTCACTCCTTATAGCCCACGTTTTATGGAAATCGGTTTTACATAGAAATGTGATTTTCAGATTTACGTGCTGACTCTTTTACCTGACCTCCCAAAGAGCATTATCACGAGGGACGCGAAATGCCGAATGTCGACAGGCAGTATTAGTGTTATTACAAGCTTTACCTTTACGAGTCATTTCCAAGGGGCAGATACTGTTTAATTCGACGAGGCGTGGTCGCTAGTTCAACTGATGACCACTATCTCATTGAGGCCTCGTAAAACCAACATCACAGCGTTGATTTACTTGTGGGGGCAATATTCCCTCGCTCCTTGAGTTTAAATGATGACTCTAAAATAAACATGGACTCTTTAGCAACTTATTGATCGCGCAATGTTTATGTCTTGTTTGTGAAACGCCGTGTTAAGGGTCATATCGTTTGTTTGTTGCGAAGAGTATGATTATAAAGTCTCAAGAATAAAGATAGGTAAGGCAATTTATAATGTAATTTTGTTGAAATAGACATATGATAAAAAACAGAGCTTGTGATATTATATCTCTGTTGTGAAGACTAATAGTAGAGTGGTTGTATGCCAATTGGTTTAAGTGTTGCCTCGCAGGACTGCAACAAACATGACATTTCTACTACGACGAATAACAACAAGGATCCCTGTTGTAATTCCCTGTCTATCAATATATATTAGTAAATCCTAACAGCTGCTTATAATACCATTCATACCTATAAATAACTAATCCTTTTATCTCGCTCGTTGTAAAAAGTAGAACGAGAACGCACGAACTGATTCAGGAAAAAAATAAAATAAATAATAGATTAAATAGATAAATTGATGAATATATAAGATAACTTTAACTTCTTCTACTACGTGTTTATTACTCTTAGCGTAAGTTTGATTTGAATGTTAGCTGATATAAAACTACCGATCATGATTTTAATGTTCTTAATACGTGGAGTCCCCTCTACAGGAATAATGACTGGTGTGTGTGTGTGTGTGTGTGTGTGTGTGTGTGTGTGTGTGTGTGTGTGTGTGTGTGTGTGTGTGTGTGTGTGTGTGTGTGTGTTAACATCTGTCAGAAAATGAAACAATCAACAAACAAACAAAATAGAAACAAACACAAACAACAACCGACAACATCAAACATATCCATCACAAGTAGTAAAAGACAAACAGCCATTATTATCATAAACAATAAGGTGTCGTGCGAACCCTCACAGGAGAAGACGTGTCTCTCGGATCAGAGGATTAGATCTTGAATAAAAGGATCTAATTCTTAAGCTCAGGTATCAAGCGGTTTCCCAAATACCAGACCGGGTTTCACGTGTCTTGCTATCTCTCCCCCCCCCCCCCTTCACCTTCCCCCGCCGATGTCTTTCATTAAGAGTAATTAATTCGGATTCGGTTCGGTAAATTAAGATCAGCATGTCTAGAGAACGAAATGAAATGAAACCATGGAAGAGGAGGATAAAAAAACGAATGTGCAAAAAGGAATGAATGTAAATAAGTGAAGACAGAAATAGGAAATTGTGCAAAATGATCGAGAGAGAGATAATCCGCTAAATGATTAATATTGTTCATTTTTCAACGATTAATTATAATTAATTAATGAATACATTTATTCGTTTACTATTTTTCCCTTTAAAAGCTCATAATGGAAAGCCGCAATAAAGTAATTTAGAAAACAGTAAAACAAAATCCCATTAATTTGTCGCATGTTTGACCAGCAAAATCCGAGCAAATGACCGCCTGTATAGCCAGTTTCGAAGAAAAAATGATGTAGATTTTTTTCTTCGTTAGTCTGTGGTTAGCAGTGGCGAGATCGCGGTTCCTGATAACGAATCTTGTTCTCTGCTTTGCTCGCCGTCTCCCCTGCTACCCTGTTTTTACTGTCTTCCCTGCTACCCTGTCTCTCCGGCTACCTTGAGTCTACCCTGTCTCCCCTGCTACTCTGTTTTTACTGTTTTCCCTGCTACCCTGTCTCTCCGGCTGCTCAGTTCCATTGCATTGCTTGGCATTTACCTATTCATTGTTTTCGCACCCTTTCCTAAATCCTCATTTACTCCCCTTCTCCCTATTCCTCCTTCATACCCTCATCTCTCTCCCCTTCTATGAGTTGCCCAACCCCCGACTGCTACTCTTAACCCTATCCTTACCCTATCCAATACCTCGTAAACCCTTACCTTACCCTGCCCCTCTTTTCCCAGCCTGCGTTTAAACCTTCCATTACCCGACCCTGCCGACCTCCCCTCCCCCCCATTCCCTTCCCTTCCCCTCTCTCTTCGATCCCTTCATCCTTAAGAAAATATTGCCTCGTCTTTCACCCTGTTATTGTGCGTTCTCTCCTGGCTTCTTCTTCGTCTCCAAGTACTATAATATTTTGCATGTGGATATAAGAAGAATTCGTATGATTTATGGTATCATCTGTTTGTCTGTTTTTTTTTTTTGCAAGGTGATTCCCCACTGTTAGCCTGTTCTTTTATAAGGTGAGGAAGGGGAGTAGTGCTTATGTGAAAGACTAGTATAATTATGGAACTTATGTAATCTCACATGTATGTTGTGGTAACTGTAATCAGGTTTCTTGCATGATGGTGTATATATTCTTAATATACCAAATTTAGTGACGGGCATTATGTAGGATTATACATCCCTATAGACAAATAAATAGCTGAATACATACATGCTCATATATGCATAAATATTTACATAAATGCATGCATATATTCCATACATATATACATGGATACATACATACATACATACATACACATACACACAAATATGTATTGCACTGTACATATATATATATATATATATATATATATATATATATATATATATATATATATATATATATATAGATAGATAGATAGATAGATAGATAGATAGATAGATAGATAAATAGATAGATAGATAGATAGATAGATAGATAAATAGATAGATATAGATATGTATATATGTATATATATACATATATATATATATATATACATATATATATATATATATATATATATATATATATATATATATATATATATATATATATATATATATATATATATATATATATATATATATATATATATATACACTGCATAAGTTTTGTTTCAGTTCGACCAGCTTCAACGAGATAATGGCACCTAAATTAGTCGACTCTCCCTCCCTGACCTCGAACTCTCCACTGGCCTTCTCAAAAAGTGTCATTACTTGCTCCTCCACCTTTATTAGGGTTGTTCCTTTGCCATCTTTTATTCCAATTACTTCCATCTGTCTAATTGCACCGCCGAGGCTACTTCACGCATATCACGACTGACGAAATTACGAATAATTATACATCTTTTCTGTTTCTTTTCATTTGTCATTTCCTTATCCCACGCAGGGTTCTCGTCGTCCATCTGTCTCTGAATCTCTCTGTCTCTCTTTCTGTCTGTGTTTGTCTGTCTCTCTCTGTCTCCAACCATCCATTCCTTCAATCATTCCCCCTCTCTCTTTATCTCCCTCCCTTCGTACCTTCATCCTCTCTCTCTCTCTCTTCCTCCCTCTCTCTCTGGCCATTTAGCCCATTTAGCTTTACCTTCCTATTTCCCTCTCTTGCATCTAGTCTAATGACAACCACCTTGACTGATCCTTCTGACCCGCGGAAATTATAACGTACAATCCTCTTCCTTACATCACGCCAGAGTTATAATTTTCCTCCCCGATTCCGCTACACTTTGTCCAGCGACCCCTTGATAATTTCCCTCTCTCGTCTCGGGCTATTTCTGTAACCCGCATCTGCCCGGATTATGTGTAATCTGACATGACCTTTCATGGCTGCTCTTCAGCATCAGGGGCGCGTCTTGCAGGACCGCCAATTACACCACCTCGCCGAATGCAACTCCCCTCCTTGCGGCACCAACCTACGAAGCTTACATCTATCCAGTCAGTCAGTCAATCAGTCAACCAGCCAGTCAGTTAATCAGTAAGTCAGTCAATCAGTCAGCCAGCCAGTCAATCAGTCAGTCAGTCAATAAGTCACTCAGGCACCCACCCACCCACCCACCTCAACACCATAGACCTCACCTCCCCAAAGCTAAAAGGACCACATGAGGCCTGTCACCACACCAGCTGAAAGAAAGCCTTCATTTCCCATAACATACGGCGAGTCCCTAATGGAGGGCAGAAATCACCGTGCAAAAATCACCGCGAAGGATGCTGATGGAGTCCCTGCAGTTGATTGCTCTCGACCACTTGAAACAATTGCAGCATGCAGCCATACGCGACCGTGAGTGATGCTAAGAGGGGTTAGCTGCTTGAGGGTTTCAAAAGGACCTCCTGACTACTCGACGGGGAGAGTGCAACGTGCAAGAGACGGCTGGGGTAAGTACTCCTCGATAGGGCTGACCTGGAGTGGCACTTGACTTGAGGTCTCGTAGGCAGACGAGGTCAGAAGAGGTCGATAAGGACGGTATTGATGAGTTTTTATTTTGTCATTTTTATTTTCTGGTGAGGCTAGTATTTTGGATGTTTGTGTGGATGAGAGGATGAGAGCGACTGAAGGAAGAGAGGGAGAGAGGGAGGAAAGAGGAGAAGGGGAAAAGGGGGAGAGGAAAAGAGGGATGGTGGGTGGGAGGGAGAGAGGGAGGAAGGGAGGGAGCAAGGAAGGGAAGAAGGGAGG
>NC_051402.1:45876515-45904015 GCF_015228065.2 Penaeus monodon | reverse complement strand
TCTCACAAGAATACTTATGTGTTATTATGAAGTATCCTATAAACGCAACAAAGAGATGATGATTAATTCTAATCAGTAAAACTACCGATAGACAGAGTAGATATTTATGACCGTCGCTCAGGAAACCGGATGTGAATGACTGCACCGTTTGCATTTAAAACATCACCGGAAAATATTATAGGTTCCTATCGCCTTCATAGTCGATTCTCTGTATTTGATCCTCCCGCTCTCTCTCTCTCTCTCTTTCTATATCTCTCTCTGTCTGTCTGTCTGTCTGCATCTCTCTTTCTCTATTTGTCTGTATCTCTCTCTCTGTGTCTGTCTGTATCTCTCTCTGTGTCTGTCTGTATCTCTCTATGTGTCTGTCTGTATCTCTCTCTGTGTCTGTCTGTATCTCTCTATGTGTGTCTGTCAGTATCTCTCTCTCTGTGTCTGTCTGTATCTCTCTCTCTCTTGGCCCTATTAACGTATCTTATTATCCGTTTTTGTTCCTCCCGCTCTCTCTCTCTCTCTCTTTCTCTCCCTTGGTCCTATTTACGTAATTTCACAAGATTTAATTAACAGTTACTTTATAATTACTCGCCACCGCCCACCACTTATTCTGCCTCTCCCTTCCTTCCGCTGTGGAACGACGGGCTGCCTCGTTTTCCGCCGTCGCTTCGGATTATAATATATTTAGTATGGTGGTTGCAACACCACTCGTCCCGTGAACAATACATTTCCCCCCGAACATTGAAACAATGTTCTGTGTGTGTATATGTATGTATCTACATGTGTATATATATATATATATATATATATATATATTTCTGTCTGTATGCGTATATATACTTATATACGTATGTGTGTGTGTATGTGAAATAATAATAATAATAATAATAATAAAATATATATTGGTATGTATATCATATACATATAATATATCACACACACACATATATATAAAATCTTACCTATTCATGGAAAAACTCAAGATGTATAAAACAGGTTTACTCTAAACACATGTATTAGGATAGTAGTTTTATTCGGATTTCGTAAGGCACACACGATTGTCAAGTCGATACACGGACAGCATACACAACGTTAAGTAATATTAACATTCACCGTCTCTCCATTCAACCATGCGAGAGGACATGGCACATCAGATTCACAGATCTAACCTTTTATAACAAGATAAAGAGAGCTCTGGATACATGGGTTAACATTTCGTGGTATTTGAAACATGAGATTCATGTGATTTGTTAGGAAAATTGGGAGATCTTTGTTTGTGACAATACCTGCGTCGAGAGTGGTTTAAGACGCTTGGGAAATTATTTGAAGATAGACAATACAATACAAATCTGACACCTTTTATGTTACGCCGCGTACTTTTCACTCCCAAGACACTTTTGCCTATACATAAAACGAGTCATGTATACATCCTAGTGGCTAAATTCAACTGAATACTCTTTTAATTTACACAAAACACCAATTTACTATTTCTAATGAACAGCTGTCTCCACCTATGAATATTTTTTACATCACTTTTATCCTCGTTTCTCTAATGAACACATCACGTAAAGAAAGACAAATAAGCATACATCCCACATAAAGAAAGAAATCTGGTAAGGTTATAAAATAACAAGAAAAAGAAGAATACGTATTCTCTATAAGCTTAAAAGGATAACAAAAAAAGAAAGTAAAAAAAACCCGACCAGTAATATGATCAGTAATCCCGGCGCCTCCTTGAACGAAGCACCAAGGAACAGCACAACGGCAGAACTACGAACAATATGTTCACTCGAGATTCACATTTTTCCTACCGAAACGTGCGCTATCATTCCCGGGAAAAGAGAATAGTGGACAATCTACAACTAAGTATGGGTATTGTAAGTAGACAAATAATGGAAATTGACTAGAACACAACTTGATGAGATTCAAATAATCATTGTTGCCTTAACCTACAAGTACTTCATGTAACAAAGTCAACTACAAATAGCCCATTAAAAATCTACCTTAATAAGATCTGAACAGTTAATGAAATGTATCTTCTTGGTGAATGTTGTTCATGGCACACAATGCGGTTTCCCTATAAATACTACACTGGAATCACAATAGGAATCATGTGTTTATTCATTTAGGCAAAAAAAGTGACATCAGTGATACCTATTGCAAACCAAAAGCACATAAACATTCATATGTACAAAACACGGTCGAGTAAAATAACCCATTCCTCCGCTGAATTGGGAATAAATCGTGGAAATTAACTGTAAAAAAATATATATACACAATCACAGTATTAGGAATGGAGGCCCTACTGTTTTGGCCTCAGTCCAAATAACGCATCTTCGCTCCTAAGCTCGTGTGGGCAGTGTTCGTGAGGGATGAACCAGGCGTGTATGCTGACGAGATCGTTGGCTAGTTAACAGTAATCAGTAAGAAACAATCTTACCAAGATAACAAGTTCTATAGAGATAACTGTAACTACTCATTTTCACATACACATTTTCCTTACACACGAGGGTCATTCTTTAATTTTCATTTCTCTCATTTTCCTCGAATATCCAACACAGGAATGTCGACATTTGCTAAGCCTCTAAAGTTCCCTCTACCATTAGCCATCACGTAACTTGTTTCATCTCGATTATCTTTCTCTCTCTCTCTGCGTTTGACACGAGTTAGGGCCACGAAGCGGTTGCATAATTATCTACATGATTCATATTCATATATATATAACGTTTGTTTGTTTTTTACAAGGAAAATTACATCAATATGACTAAGACTTCATTCCACTAGGCTTATTTACAGAAACAATGCGGACGTCAGCTCACATTTTAAGTACTCAACCTTAGCACTTATTTAACAGCTACGCTACTCTATATTATATCAAATTAGACGAGTCAATCACCCGATTCAACACGCCTTTTAAATGCATCATGGCAGTCACATGCACACAGAAATTGCACTTTTGGTGACCAGATTGTCCGAATATTATCCACGGTCCTAGAAATAACAGGAAAATATTTTCAAGCAACATATAAGGCACAAAAAGCAGTGACTGAAGGAGCTAATATGGCACTTTTGAGCACACGGTACACTTAATGCTAAAGTGACGGTAACTTCAAACACCTTGAAAATGAAGCATGATCGGATAGGTGGGAGGCTCTATATATTTACACTTTCGCCTCGAACGGGAGGTACGGTCAGTTCCACACATTGTTAACATACTCATCATCTTTCTCTTTATTTTTTTTCCCGTCTATGTTGCAATGCACACCCAAAACTCCCGATTAAAGCTCTGTTTCAGTTGCACATTACACGGCGAACGGTTTCAAGTGCAGCACGCGGCGCGAAGGGCACGAGGCGTCACTTCTGCCGGGGTTCCTCTCCGCGGGGGCGGCGACCCTCACGACTTGCCGTTGCTGTAGAAGCCGTTGCCGTTGAGGGGCTCGGAGTCCGACTTGTCCTGAGGCCGCTTCCTCTTGAAGAAGCCCAGCTGGCGGAGAAAAAGCGAGAAACAATAAGTATTCATGCGTTTTGTCACGCGGGAAATCGTATGGGAAATATAATCCTAGAAACCACGCTCATATTTCATACTGTGAACGAACGCGATGGTCTTTGTGACACTCACCGCCCAGAGAATGGCACTGAGGAGAGCCAGTAGCAACAGGCCGGCGAGGATGCTGCCCACGATCACCACCCACTTGAGGGAGCGCACGTGCTCCTCCGGGCCCGTCCGCACCAGCGTGGTCACCGTGCCCGCCCACAGCTGCTCCACGTCGCCCCAGCTCGGCCCCGCCTCATCCTCCTCCGCCATGCCCATTCCGGCGATCACCAGGCGCGACGTGATCTTCACCTCGGACCGTCCCAGCTGTTGGTGCAAGAGAAAGAAGGTTTAGAGACGTCCAAAATCAGATGATAATAATGTGAGGCAAACGACCGTCTTTACAAGCACCAGACCCGGACTCCCCTGCGTTCCGCTTACCTTTTCGATGGTGTCCACCCAGAGGCGGGATCGCACGCGGATGATGATGTTGGACTTGGCTCTGAAGGGCGACACCGTGCACATCACGCGGGTGCAGTTGGTCGGGCCGCAGGACAGCTCGTCCTCCAGGCGCCGCCTCTGGCTCCTCCTCAGGCGATGGCCGTGGCGCGTCCGGTGCTTGGCGTGAAGCGCTGCGCTTTCTTCGGTCACATGGAGGAAGGAGCTGCCCACCTGAGCTGCCAGCTCGGGCGCCGTTACCAGATGGTCGTACGTCGCTTCCGCCACCTGTGGTCAACAGTCGGCATGGGTTTTAACTTTTGCGCAATGTTAGAATCTGAATGTGAAGACAAAATACGAAATACACAGAAAGAGAGAGAGAGAGAGAGAGAGAGAGAGAGAGAGAGAGAGAGAGAGAGAGAGAGAGAGAGAGAGAGAGAGAGAGAGAGAGAGAGAGAGAGGCCTACAACACATACCGTGAGCCCCAGGTAGTTGACGTCGGGGATGGAGTGGCAGACAGCCTCGGACGACACGTCGGGTTCTTCCAGCAGGTAGAGCAGCGGGTCGCCCCCGAGCGTCCTGGTGGGCCACAGGAGGAATATCTGGGCCTGCGGGAGGTCCGACGGCCCCTGGTTGTTGACGTCGTAGACGTGGGTCACCTCCGGGCCGACCTGCCAGTCGTGGCTCACTTGCTCGCCCTCGCCAAGCAGCCCCACGCCGAAGCGGGAGGCGTTGTAGTCGAAGGCGCCGTCCGGCCACGAGATTCTGGAATCAACACAGGCCAGTGTTCACTTTCGCCGTGACGCTTGTCGCCTTCACGACGCATTATAAAACACCCACGTGACTCGCGCCTTGATGCTCGTCTCCGACTTACCCCTTGATGTCGATGTCGCTCCTGACGGTGACCTGCAGTTCCTTCATGACGTGATTGTCCCGCTCGGTCCCGTGGAGCTCCTCGTTGGTCGAGGTGGCCGTCACGTTGAAGGGGAGGACCGTGAGGCGGGCGCTGACGATGGCCTCGGGGTTGGGTTGGAACACCAGCTGCAGGGCAATTTCCTTCCCGGAGGGCAGCGGATTGCCCATGTCGCATACCACCTGCAATTCGCGGCAAAGGGGGAAATTGAAGAGGACTGTCCACCAGATTCACCCTGTCTTTCCTCCGTATCACACATATGCCAAATATTTATCTATCTATATCTTTCAATCTATATCTATCTCTCTGTATAGCTATCTACTTGTAAACACATTCCCCTAAAAAATTCCCTCGTCTCCTGAACTCACCTGCTCATCCTCCTCTCTGGTGAGCGCCGAGCAGATGGGGGTGACGTCCTCCGCGGTGCTGGACGTCACCAGGAACTTGCTGAAGGTGACTCCTCTGGGGACACGCACGTGCAGCTTCGTCTGGAACGAGTCCTCGCCCTCGTTGCTCAGGCTCGTCATCAGCACCAGGTTGTCGCGGGAGCCAAGCACGTACTCGTCAAAGTCGCTGCAGACAAACGGAAATCACGGTGAAGCATTAACTCGCGAATAGCGAATTGCATTATTCAAGGAAGATGAGGATGAAGAGGAAGAGGAAGAAGATGAAGAAGAAGGAGAAGAAAGACAAATAATAATAATAATAATAATAATAATAATAATAATAATAATAATAACAATGAATAAGAAGGAAAAGAGAAAAAAAAAAATCCTCACGAACTTTTAACTAATTCCCCGATTAAAGAGACACATCAAGCAAAACCAATATCCCAAATCTATCTACTACAAAAAATATACACATGATTTTTATCGACATCAAGGATCTCTCAGTAAAAAAGAAAAAACAAAAACAAAAATCAGATACCGGCAACCAATTAATTAACACCGATCTCCCGCTAAAAGTGTCAGATCCGTTCCCGGCGCCAAAATCCGACCACCGTGAAATCTACGACAATCGCCAGTCTGATTCACAGCTGCCAAAAGGAGAGACACTCGGTATCCGACACATTTTCTTCTGTCTCGTTAGTCTTCAGATAAAGATCAATTGAGGTGTCAATGAGATCTATATTATGGGGCGGCTTTCTTTTTCTCTCTCTTTTTTTTCCCTGCTGCATTAACTCAACTAACGTACAACAACAACCCAAGTTTTCGCCGTGCGCTAATGACCCAGCACCACGACGGCGACGGTTGTCTCACTAACGATGAGGCTCGACCGTACTTGGAAGTCGCGAAGTCCGTCATCCCTTATACACGAGACCGTCGATAATGGGACTGGCTATGATGACTCAAAGCTTTATGCCTTATTAATACTGAATACCCACGATGTGTGCCTAAATATGGCATGGCTGAGGGGGTGTCACTGATGATTTCCGTGCCATCTATTAGTGTGGAGGTGGTGCATGAGAGGAATAGGAAAAAGAAGAGGACAGGGTGAGAAACAACGGAGAGGGAGAAGGGAGGGGGAGGGAGAGAAAGAAAGAAAGAAAGAAAGAGAGAGAGAGAGAGAGAGAGAGGAGAGAGAGAGGGAGAGAGAAGGAGAGGGAGAGAGAAGGAGAGGGAGAGAGGGAGAGAGAAGGAGAGGGAGAGAGAGGGAGAGAGAGAGAGAGAGAGAGAGAGAGAGAGAGAGAGAAGAGAGAGAGAGAGAGAGAGAGAAGAGAGAAGAGAGAAGAGAGAGAGAGAGAGAGAGAAAACAGACGAGAGAGAGAAAAGAAAAGACACAAGAAGAAAGAGAAGATAGAAAAGCAGAGACAAAAGAGAAGAGAGAAAGAGAAGAGAGAGAGAAGAGAGGAAGACGAGGGCGGGGCACTGGGCTGCCACACGCACGTGCCGCACGCAACCCACCCCTGACACACCCGCAGCTCTACACGTCTTCTTCATCTTCCTCAGGCCATTAATCATCGGTGGCAGCTCCCTAAAAGACCCAAGATATCGCCCACCGACAGGTTGGTCTTCCGTCGAGCGTCAATGCAGCCGCCCCTCTGCTTTCGTAAACAGCCTGTTTCATTATCTGAAGCTGTTAACCAAGAAGAAGAACAAGAAGAAGAAGAAGAAGAAGATGAAGAAGAAGAAGAAGAAAAAAAAAAACGTTTGCATAATTACCTCTATTGTGTCCAGCCTCTCGTGTCAGTTAATAATAATGATAAGAGAAAACGTTTACTCATACCGTGGTGTTGAGAGGGACAAGACTGGAGGGAAAAAAATTGCCAAAGAAGGAGAGTCTAAAGATGTTCTCGTTGCTAGAGAGAAGAGGAAGAAGAAGAAGGAGATGAAGAAGAAGAAGAAGAAGAAGAAGAAGAACAAGAGACAAATGAGAAAGAAGTAGAAAAAGAAAGAAGAAAATGATGAATAAAAAAGAGAAGGAGAATGAGAAAGAGAGAGAGAGAGTAGAAAAAAGAAGAAAGAAAAATAAAATAAGAAGGAGGAACCACAAAGAACAAGAATAAACAGAAGTAAAAACGTAAGGGCAACACCCGATCCAGCCGGCGATAAATCCCAAAGGTAGCATCTAGGTCTCGTTAACGTAAGTTCGCAATACCTCGTCAACATACCGCCTGTGCCTGTCAGCTGTCCAAAGCAAACTGCGCTCCTCATCTGCATCTACTTTCTACGTCTTTTTTTTTCTTTCTCTTTCTCTTTCTTCTCGGTCTGTATGTTTTTTTTCTCTCTCTCTTTCTTCTCTGTTTCCTTCTCTCTTTTTTTCTTTCTTCACTTTCTCTTTCTCTCCACCCGCCTCTCTCTCTCTCTCTCTCTCTCTCTCTCTCTCTCTCTCTCTCTCTCTCTCTCTCTCTCTATTTCTGTGTGTGTGTGTGTGTGTATGTGTGTGTGTATGTGTGTGTGTGTGTGTGTGTGTGTGTGTGTGTGTGTGTGTGTGTGTGTGTGTGTGTGTGTGTGTGTGTGTGTGTGTGTGTGTGTGTGTGAGTTACTCAAACAAAGACTTCCCAGACATCAAACGTGTCCCTCTCGCCTGCCTGTCTGTCTTCCTTCACACCACCAGGCTCCCTCCCTCCCCCCTTCCCCCCCCTCCAGCCCTCACTCCTCATTTCTATCTGAGCGAGAAGCAAAACATCTCTCTGACTTATAACACAGTGTGGGACGCGCGACTCTACTGTAGGCCTACTCACTGATCTCTAAGATAACACACAGGGCAGCCCAGGATTAACGAGATCGCTCGGCCCGGCGCAGTTGACGGCTTCATTGTCAGCCGGAGGAGGGAAAAAACAAACGTTTCTAGGGAGAGAGAGAGAGAGAAGGAGAGAGAGAGAGAAGGAGAGAGAGAGAAGGAGAGAGAGAGAAGGAGAGAGAGAGAGAGAGAGAGAGAGAGAGAGAGAGAGAGAGAGAGAGAGAGAGAGAGAGAGAGAGAGAGAGAGAGAGAGAGAGAGAGAAGACAGAAAGAAAGGGAAAAGGAGAGGGAGGGAAAGAGATAGAGAGAGACGGAGAAAGGGAGGATTGGGAGGAGAGGAGAGGAGAGAGAGAGGGAGAGAGAGACGAGAGAAGAAAAAGACGAGACAAGACAAGAGAAAGAGGCAGTGGGAACCCCCAAGTCTAAGAGAATGTAGAAGAATGTCACAGATCGAAGAATTTCGACATCCCAGCCTGTAGGAACCTGTAGTCCTTCAGACCTTTGCGTAATGTAACCGTCATCAGTCCGGGATCGAAGACCATAGAAGGCCTGCCGCGTCAACCTGGCATTAACATTAACATAACCTTCCAGTAAGTCATCCTCTTGGGCACAAAACAGGCCCGGCACGCGAAATCCATGGCACTGAAGGAATGTTCCCCTGGCAGAAGGTGGGGGATAGATCGATAGATGGATGGAGATAGATGGAGATTGATAACCAGTGAGGGGAATGTATGCGTGAGAGAGACAGGGGAGGGGAGTAGGGTTTAAAATGAAAGATAAAACAGATAGATAGTTTGATGGAAAGTTATCTACGATTAATGCAGGATTGATACATATACTGAGAGAGAGAGAGAGAGAGAGAGAGAGAGAGAGAGAGAGAGAGAGAGAGAGAGAGAGAGAGAGAGAGAGAGAGAGAGAGAGAGAGAGAGAGAGAGAGGAGAGAAGAAGAGAGAGTCACATCACGGCAAAGTCCTATCGCACACCCCCTCCTTAACCAGCAACGTGAGTGGGTGCTGCCGCGTGAAAACCCGGGCTCTGGGGTCAGTTCATGAAAGTTTCATAGTGGCGACGCTGGCCACTCGCCTTCTGCATCATGGTCCTGTATAATAAGCAGCATGGACCACATGGCCATTCGCACACCCCTGGTTTCTACTTTTTCTTTCTTGTTCTTCATAAAACATTTCCGCTAAGAGATCTCCATTTCTTGGACTATTTTTTTGCAACACATCTAAAATAACGACTTAGTAAAAGTCTGATAGTTTTAAATAACATTAACAAAGGATTTTTCTTTGTCACACGAAAGACCAACCCATGTCTTTGAGCTTCGCCAGTACCTGTAGTGACAGGCAGGTTAGACAGATCAGAGTATCACCTTTGCCTTGTATGGCGGGCGCTTCCCTTGCCCCTTCCCCTCCCCTGCCCACTATCGGATGTCAGGGCAATGCCTCTGCATGGCAAGGTGAAGAACAAACAGACACTGGCTCTGTTGCTTGTCTGTCTTTCTATGTCTCTCGCCTTCTGTGTCTGTCTTCCCCTTTCTCTGTCCGTCTGTCGCCTGCCTCTCACACACAAACACACACACACACACATACGTTTTTCCCTTTCTCTGGTCCGTCTGTCGCCTGTCTCTTACACACAAACACACACACACACACACACACACACACGAGCGTCTACAAAATCCTGATGACACTATTGATAATGGGAAAGAGCGAAGGTTAACGAGGGGAAGCCGGGGCGTTAGCGAGGGTTCAGTGCTGAGTGTCGCTCATTGTCAAGTGTTGTGTGGCCTCGTCTCCATATGCAGTTTCTTGCATTCCTTTGTTGCAAAATCAACAGAGAAATATACATATCAAACCAAAATATAATTTCTCAATAATTCTAAACGCATAAACTAGTTTCCAACACGCAAATAACCAAAGCTAACTACAAGCAAATGACCGGCTGTTTGGCTTAACGGTGAAAAAGACGTTTGCATGGTAACGCATTCACTCTGCTCCAACGAGGGGAAAGGAAGAGGGCAGATGTGACCTACTTCAGGAGCCAACACTGTATGACCTCCCCTTGACCTCGTATGCTAAGTACATGTCGGAGGTAGTGGACGAAAGTGGAACATTTAAAACCAAGTTATTAAAGCATTTCGGAGAATAAAACAAACCGAAACAGCCACCATAGATCTAAATATCCAAAATACATCAAACACACACTGTAATCTAAGCTATAACTCGCACAAAATCCGGCTACGTACATTCCCAAGCGAAGGACAGATGGGAGGCGATAGATTTTTATTTTCTATATATTTATAAGGGACTAGATCAATGTCGTTTGCAAGGTCAATACGGTTATGTTAATATGGTTGACGGACATAAATATGGAACGATGCGGGACGGGCATAATGGACCCTGCAGGGGGGGGGGGTAGTAAAGAGGGGTGGAAAAGAACGGCGGAGGTGGGAGAGAGAGGAAAGAGAGGGTGGAGAGGAGAGAAGAGAGAGGAGAGGAGAGGAGAGAAAAGAGAGGATGAGAGGAGAGAAGAGGAGAGAAAAGAGAGGGGGAGAGGAGAGAAATGAGAGGGAAGGGAGGAGAGGAGAGAGAGGCAGAGATGAAATAGATAGATGGATAGACAGATAGGTAGATAGATAAACAGAGGAATCGTGGGAAGAGAGAGCAAAAAAGAAAAGAAAATAGACATGCGAGATTGCTAATAATTCCTCGTCCGCCATTCCTCTTACATAGACACTAACCACAGTGAAAAGAGGATACAACGACCACCCAGACTGCAAGGAATAGGCAGTCTCCCCCTAAACAATGTCACTTAGCTCAGTAAACAAAACAAAATAAATGATAAAACGACAACGACCGCATCACGGCAACAGGAACCCCTCAAAGACGCTCTTTAAACGACGGTGTCGAGATATGGCGCCGAGATACGTCACCAAATACGCACACTTGCCGCAAAACAAAAGACCATTTACTCGAAACAATGGCGGGTCGGGGATTGTGCCAGAGTGAGCTCGCGTCACAAAAAGGAGGAATATTAACCGGACGATTTTCGCTTCCATTAGCCATTTGCAATTAGCGGGAGAAATGCGAGCGGGAATTGCCGTCCATAAAACGGCCTATCCACGCAAAGGTGTGATCGCCTAAACAGCCAGGAGGTAAAAAGCTGCCAACTGAGCAATAAAACAAATGAGGATCAACTTCGCCACAAACAGCGGATCGTATCACCGGCGTAACGGACGTTTAAGCGTTCGGATCCCACAGGTTAGCGATCCCCGCAACATCTGCGAGTATAAAAACCTTTAATGACGGCCGAGGTATGGGAGAGATGGCGAAGAAGAATGGAAAGCAGAGACAGAGGGAGATAAAATAACGGGCCAAAGATAAACGACGCACAGAGATGGCGGGAAAGGAGATCGGGAAATCCAATGAGAGATGTGCGTTTCATTATGCCAAAACATCGCTTATTTATTCAAAGCTCAAGTGTATCTACGCCACTCTACTTCACCCCTTGCTCGGACGTTGTGTAAACAAGCAGCTTGTTACATACAAATTAGGCATATTTTGGTTTCTCAAGTAATTCTAGGAAGCGCGCCGAGCGTAGAAAAAGAAACGACAAAAAACAAGAAGATAAGAAAGAAAATGTTTGTGTTTTATATCTTTAAAAGAAAAGAAAAGAAAAGAAAAACTAACAAATAAAAACAAAAATCTAAAAATATATTTATAAAAAAAAAAAAAAAAAAAAAAAAAAAAAAAAAAACGCGAGTTACAAAAGAGAAAAAAGAAAATGAAAGAAAAAAAAAACGCCAGGCTCGCCCATTCAGTGCACTGTGGCAGCTTACTGCTTTGCAATTCAAATGGATGACTGCTCATTGATCGTCCACCTCTTTTCGTTCCCTTTCGTTTGACGGTGAAAAAAAATTGTAAAGAAGAGCGTGCAAATGGCGAGGTAGCATTAGTTAAATCCCATTTTTCCCTACCCAGCGCCCGGCTTACGTGTCTAAATGCACTCCATCTTGATTTCTACAAACTAAGGGGTATTTTGACCAGACACGAACGCCGTCATTACACCGGGCGCTGGATAGGCTAACGCCCCTCCCAAGGACCCGCGAAACAACCTTACATGACCAAATCGCATGAAAAATTGAAGGTCTGAGAGCGCCTTGGAGGCCTACTTACGTCTTGACCCGCGTCTTGAGGTCCGGCACGCAGACGTTGTCCTCCCCGCAGTTGTTCTTGATGTAGATGGTGGTGCGCGACGCCTCTCGCTCGCCCGACGCCGGAGGAGCCAGCATCGCGCGCAGCACTTCGCGGGGGACGCGGGGCCGGCCCTCCGTCAGGCGGTAGTGCATCTCCGCTTCCAGGGGCGTCAGCTTATCCCGGGGGTCGCTCTGGGGGGAGGAGAAGCGGGAGAAGTGAGAAGGGGGAGAGGGAAAGGGAAGGAGAGAAGGGAAAAGGAGGGAGAGGGGGAAAGGGAGGAGGATGAGAAGGGAAAGGGAGGAGGGAGAGAGGGGAAAGGAAGGAGGGAGAGAGGGAAACGGAGGAGGAACAGAAGGGAAAGGAAGGCGAGAGAGAAGGGGAGGGTGAAGAATGAGAAAGAAGGGAAAGGAAGGAGGGAGAGAGAAGGCGGAGGTGCTAACGTGTTGAGAGGCAGGTGAGAGAGCCAGGGGCGGGGAGATGACGGCGGGGTGGTTCGGTCATTAGGAAAAGGGGAGGTAATGAGGGCGAGAGGAGGGAAGCGGGTAAGAGGGGAGGCAACGGCCCGAGAGGGACACGTGAAAGGAGAGTCAAGGGGAGGGGGGGGGGGAGTCCAGCTGATGATGGATCATCTCGCGAACAAGAACATCAAAATGGCAACGGTGTCACAAAAAAGCCATCAATCACGGCAAAGATCACCCAATAGATTTTGCCATTTAAGTCTCTTTCGGGAAATGAGTCTGCTGTAGAATCCCTCACCTCTTTGACGGATGGTGTTTGTTTATCGTGAAAACCAATTGATCAAAATACTAAACCAAAAAGAAGAAGAAGAAGAAAAAGAAAAAGAAGAAGAAAGAAGAAAAAGAAGAAGAAAAGGAATAGGACGTAAGAAATGAAGCTAAAATACTTACGGTGATATAGGTGTACACGGATTTGCATCCCTTGACGGACTTCCTGAGTTCGATGGTCGAGTTGGAGACCGAGTGCTTCTCCTTCTCGAGGAAGAACATGCGAGGCGACAACTCAGCCTGTCGGTCCAGTTTCAAGGACACTTCTACAGCTACGAGGGAGATAAAAAAAATAGGTAAAAAAAGAGTGGAAAAAAATTCCCAAACTGGCAATAGTATTGTTTATTCACAGCAAAGGGATCATTCATAATCACACAACAACACCACAACAAACAAAAAAGCCCGCATCAGTCTAAATTCAACAATCATATCAGGACTAGAAATCGGCTGTGACACAATCGCATGTGTATACCCCTAAACATACTCGCCCGGTTTGAGATTGTCTTTTTTTATGCGTCTGTGGCACAAAGGCTCGCTATTCACAACCAAACCATAAACGTCAGACTCCTCATCTGTCATTAAAACCTCGAGATCATCCACCATTCATAACATGCGCCATAAAAGCTTCATCTGAACCGTAAAGATAATCCCTTCCCTTCCTTTCCCCTTGCCTCGCCTTGCCCCAGCGCGCCAGCACGCAGTCTACCCGCTTCTATTTACGAACCGAAGCGCGGCCAAACATTTAGCATCAATAAGTTACACACCACTTGAGGCTCGCCATCGGCTGGACGCAAGTGGACGGCGGCGGTTCATTTGTTTGGCGAAACTCAAGCGGGGCTTCGTTGTTTTGTGATTCAGACGTCGGGGGTAACGGGTGTATTTGTGGAATATTTGTGGAAAGGACGAAATACTTGGTCTAAGTTGGACGTTGTTACGAAAGGTGTACTGTGAGAGAGAAGAGAGAGAGAAAAATAAAGAAAGAGAAAGAAAAGAAAAAAAATATCGAGCCACTATCACGTGTTGAAATATAATGTCCAACTTCTTTTTTGTTAATGAAGACACGCGGCCACATTCCTTGCACAATCGCAACGCACAAGGCGCTGAGCAATAATAATCTTTTATCATGTTCCCCTTTCGCAGACGTGACTAAGCCTTGTTTTGCCCCAGCGTGAGTCCTCCGCCGCGGCCTAAAGCGCCACCAGGAAACCGACGGAAAGGTCAGGTTCGTTGCGTCACCGGCTATCGGGGCAAAAATACTATGCTAACATCTTCAGCACGAGATGCGGGTTTTGCAGGATTCCTATTTTGCAACTTCGCAAATAATCGGACGAAAGGCCGATCGTATCACCGTCTTGCGTTGAGACACTCGCTACATTTGCAATATTAAACGTCACACTATTTTTTTTTTTACTTAATTTTTATTACCAGATGGACTCGTTGTTTAATTCTAGGTCGTGAGGGGAAGGCATACTAAATTTCAGCAAAGAATTATTATACTAACCCTCCCTCTCCGCGTCCCTTACCCCTCGGATCCCTCGCAAAGCTCATGTCATGCGATCTTTGCAACATCTAACACCACAAGTAACAATTAAAGACGACCAGCACCGCAATTACAAGCTTCAGCGCTCACTTTTTTTTCGGAAGAGTCTTAAGAAAGAGAAAAGAAGTCTTAAATAAGAGAAAAGAAGACTTAAGAATGAGAAAAGAAGTCTTAAGAATGAGAAAAGAAAGGGACTAAGAACAACCGCTGTCTTTCTGGCCGCTTTTACGACCGCCGCAATCACCATCACAACAAGCAAGTGTTTGTACTCGTGATTATGGCTGCACTGCGCCTACAAACCTGATCATTACATCTAAAACTATCACTGCAATTAGAACTGGGATCACCTACTGAAAATACCATTCTCCTAGCCTTTGTCTGTCTCTCTCACTTTCTTCCTCTCTCTCTCTCTCTCTCCTCCTTCCCTTTTCTCCCCTTTCTGCCCTCTTTCTCTCTTTCTGCTTCCCTCTCTTTCTCTCTCTCTGCTCCACTCTCCCACTCTCCTTTTCTGCCCCCTCTCTTTCTCCCTCTTTCCCTGGCTCCCCCCATCCCCGTCTCTCTTCCCCCGCAAATCAACGCTCACCACAGAGCGCCATGCTATTAGGCTGACGGGCACCTCCACAGCCGTCTCAGCCTCATAAGGAGTCAGCAGCCAGCCGCTCGACACAACGGTCCTCGCTAACTCGCACATCCTTCAACCCTAATGACAAGGCTCAACGTGTTCTGGCATAAGGGAAGCCGGGAAGTTTCGGGAAGAATCTCCGTCGCCAACGATTATCGAAGTTTTTTTTTTTTTTTTTTTTTTCCCGAGCGTGTTAGGTATTGACTTAGAGGTGTGTAGTTACCGGTTCTTTGAATATGAAGCTTTTCGTTCATGATCTTTTGCTTAAGGCTTGTTATACGAAAGGAAGAATGCATTTGTATATAAGGCTGTGTTTGTGCGCACGACGGCCCAGCTGGCACCCGTCGATGAAAATCTTCACGTGAATGGAAAGATTTATAATCCCGTGATACAACGAACATTAACAATGACGTCATCAGGGTAACAATAGAGCCACTTTCATTCTCACTCCGACACACGCACATGCCCAAATCAACCCATACAAAGAGCCACATAGGGAAGCAGATATACTCACAGAGGTCCTTTGGAACGCCGTGCCCCGAGTATGTGAGACAATACTGAAGGGCCACACACGGGACGTTGGTGCCGTCCTGAAGGGAACAGCCCTGCTGGTCTAGGTCGATGATGCCGCTCCTGCCGCTGAAACTGAGGAGCAATGCTGGTGAGAACGAGCGAGATTTTGGCGAATGTATGCAAAATTAGCCAAGACATGTACGTACGTTCTAGCTAAAGTTTCAGACGGTCGGACTTACTTTATTTCGGCCTTGACCTGCACAACAGGTCGCGTGCGGAAGACAGCGACTTTGTTGGTGTCGTAGGCGCCCACCGTCAGGTCGGGATACTCGTTTCCGTCCAGGTCTTCCCCCGCTGAGAGCGCCCATCCGAAGGTGGCGATGTTCACCTGCGTTAATTCTTCCGCCAAAAGTACCTGAGGCAATGACAGGCGAGATGATCGATTAACTACAAATGTATTATACAATGAAAAAAAAAAATAGCCAAACCAATTTAAATAAGGTGTCGCACCTCAAGATAACCCGACAACAGCTTTACCAACCTGAGAGGGAGTCTTGGCCAGGCCTTTTGGTCCCCCGAGGAAAATGTAGACGCCGCCCCGAGCTGCTTCGCCGGCGTACGGGGCGCCCACCGCCAGATCCCCGTAGCCGTCGCGGTTGAGGTCGCCCAGGGCCGCCAGGGACAGCCCGAAGTGACTCCTGGACCGGTCGCCCATCAGCTGGACGGAGAGCTGGAAGTTACGCTGCGGGGAGAGAGAGAGAGAGGACGAATTGTCAGTCAAAAGTATAAATTAAAAACAATATAAATCGTCACATGGGAAGCATATTAACGTGACGCTATTTGCCGAAGAAAATACGTCCCAAACATGAAGGAAAATAAGTGGGAGATTCGCTCACCTGCTGCGTCTGCGTGTAGACCGACACCGACCCCACCTCGAAGTCCGTGGAAGCCGCTGGGTCCGTGTACCAGGGCGCGCCCACCGCCACGTCGTCGAGACCGTCTCCGTTGGCGTCGAGGACAGTGACGGAGTAGCCGAAGTAGGAACCGATCTACGAGGTAAATGCAAGTTAAGAGATTAAAGTACCTCCAAAAATCTACACCCCGGACGATATACTGATTAAAAATATACTAGGCAAAAAAAAAAAACAGCGTAACAGACTTTCTCTAAATGGTGGTTACATCACCTCGAACTGCAAGACTTACCTGGCGACCCGTAATATTGTAGAGGATGTTGAGGCGGTGGTCGAACACTACTACCTGGCCCGTCAGGTTATTGCCCCGGGGCATCCCCACCGCCAGGTCTTCCTCGCCGTCGCCGCTGAACTCCCCCGTGGCCACAGAATAGCCAAGGTAGCTCATGTCGTCCTGCTGGGGCCCCTCCCCCGTCGCCAGCGCCTCTCTCTGGTTCAGCAAATCTTGGTAAAACACCTGACCTGCAATCGAAGAAAGACGTGTCGTTAAGTTTCGCTAAGACGTGAATACTCTACGATAAAACGGTCACGACAACTTTAGATTAAGGGTGCTATACAAATCATCAACGGATTGCGGAATGCAAAGCCGGACAAAGCCCAGCCCTTCGCCTCTCGAATGGCTTCTTGAGGGAGTAACTACTGCTATTGTGTTTGGCCCTGTCTTGCCCCGGAGCCTAATCTCGGATGACAGGTCGGCCGAATAATCTCTGTTCACGATATCGCAAGGTCCGCTTCGAACTCGCCCGGGAGCCTCGCCTCCTCGCTCCTTCTCGCCCGCAGTTTAGCAAAACCCATAAAGCGTCTTTGCATTTACGAGCTCAAGACAAATAGGGCGGCACAGGCGAAGCGGGCGGCGAGGCAGCGCCGGTTCTAAATATCGCGGGCGTCGCGTCATGACGTTTAGCGCCATTTGACTTCCATGAGACGCTATCTTTGGGCACACGAAATTTACGATCAATCAGCTCGACCATTTATAAAAAGCGACCCTATGGAGACGCGCCGTGCATATCACTGCGGTGGCCGCGCCGATTCCAGCGCGATAACCCCCATGCACAAAGGTCCAGATTTAACGTCCTTTGAAAAGCGACAGCGGATGATCGCCGAGTTAAGCCGCACGCGCTACTCAGGCTCTCGATCCCGCCATTGTCTGATAATCCGACACCTGTGACTGATCGCGCACAAAAACCCGGCTCAGATATGGAGGGCGGCTGCCAGCCAGCAGCCTTACATGCCTTTTTACATGCAAGCACGCGCACGCGCACACACACACACACACACACACACACACACACACACACACACACACACACACACACACACACACGCAAACGCACATGTACACGCATACACACACACACACACGCGCGGGCACACACACACAGACACAGACACACACAAGCACTTAGAAAAGCGTGTCTCCAATTTCTTATATTAGGGGCATCGGGGGCACTGTCAGGCCCAATCACGGTTTTCGTCAGCCGAATGCCCTCCCGGCTGGCGTATCAGTGTCAGATCCATCCCGATAGAGGCGTCAGCTGCTCATTTCCACTAGAAAAAGTCGTGGCGCGTCATGGCTACTTGAATCACTGACGGTCACCATCGCCGCCGCCAAACTCAACCGAGAACATTCCTCTATGATTGGTAATACACCTGACTTATATCGTTAACCGACGTTTGAAGACTAGACGCCAGTACGACTGTCAAGCGACGCGGCGATAACGGACCAACTCAGAGCAAGTGCACATAATAAGTTGATGGCGGGACATACATACATCACTATAAATATCCGCAAAGTGTGCAATGGCTAACCCACTTGACCACACAAGCTCGCCACACTTCTCTCCTCTCCTCTAAGTAAACAATGCCGTCACGCCCACCCTTCCCCGACCCACCCACCCACCCGCTAACCTACCCGTCCGCTCCCCCGCCTCCCGCTACGAGTCACGGAATGCAAAGCGAAAGCAAAGTTTGGTATGATAACGGACCAAAATCTCTCACTCGAGATAAGGTTTCTCTGTCTCTTCTGTTTGCAACGGAACTCACGCGGTGTTCATAGTCAATGTTCTTTGTTCACCTGCTGGACACGTGAGAGATAGCGGGCGGTGGCTAGGTGGGGTATGGGGAAGGGGGGGGGGGAGAAGATGGATATGTTAATTTGTTAGTTTTGTTTTTGTAGAGAAAAATCGTTTTGATTTTCCCGGTTGTCCTAATACCTTCGGGTGAGTCCCCTCTGGAAACATATTCTGGTTACCTAATTAGGTATTTCAGTAATTTCTAGTTAAATAGTTACACAATACCCAAGATCAGAGTAATACACTACCACAGCCATTCGAAAATTTAATTCTGTTGTACCTAAACATAAACAAAGATAAGAAAAAAAAATCTCATTCATAATATTTATCGTCGCAACCCTCACAGCATATTTTATGAGCCAAGATCCTAATAGAAAAATATATTCATCTCTGAGCATCACATTATTATGATTTGCGTGATAAGTCCGGCTCAGCATCAACGACGGGCGCATCATCGGAGAGGAAGGGGGCGCCGCAGCCTCCCCGTCTCTTCTACCCCCTTGACGTCTGAGGAACCACTGAGGCGATTGAAAGCGTTATCAACCATCTTGTCTCTTTTCATTAATCTAATTCTTATCTCCAGATACATCAGGAATGCAAAAAGAGTCTGCACCTTCGCCTCAGAGGGTCGGGTCTGCCTGGCCCTGATGCCTAGCCTCTCAGCCCCGTCGGGCGAGGGAGAAATATAAACCAAGGGTAGAATTGAGGCTGTGTACAAGTCCGTTTTAGAATCTTAATAACGCCCAGGAAAAAAAAAAACAAAAAAAAAAAACAAGAATGAAAAATAATAATGTAGGAGCGAAACATGTTCCCATATATTAAGTAGATTTTCTCACGACTAATAGGCTGGTGATGAACTGAACATTTCTCATCTGCAAATTACTCTCTAGTTAACGCCTGACATTTCTCTCGCATCACTGGGCGCTAATCCTCTGTCGGGCAGTGCTGAATTTATCCTACAGACGGGGACAAACTACAAACCACTTGAACCCTTGTCCTTCACGTGACCTTACAGTGGAAATTTCAGACCGAAAACAAACAAATTTAGGGATTAGCAACGACTCCTTTTCATCACCTTATTCAGCTCCTCAACACTTATTAGGACAACAAGACAGTTGGTAATTTCCTAGTTAACACTTGCCAATGATTTACCGGTCGGACCCACCACCAGGGGAGGGCAATACACAGACGGCCACTCAATAAATAACGGGAGGGAGAGAGGGAAGGGGACAGGAGAGGAGTAAGGGGGAGGGGGGCTGTCACACCGCTGTAACCCCGGCCCAACGAACGAGACGACATAAATCTCCGGGCGGGGGCGCTGTGATAGAACAATTGCGGGGCTGATTTGTTAAACCTGACATAATCGTGATGGCTGAAGACACATGGCTGGCTGCTTCACCCCCGCGTTGCTTGTACCTTCGGTGTGATTTGTGGTAACGCTTATCCTCCCGTGAAGCCTCGTCTGGCAACGTTTCTGAAGCTCGCGAGGCAGGGACTGAAGGCAAGATTAACACCTCCCTTGCTGAATATCAACAACGCTACTCTAAACAGAACAATCCTCTCCGTTCCTCCTCCCCGCGAAGCACAACCCTAATATCTGCGCACAAATAAACGCACGTAAACAGAAGCAGGGAGCACCATCGGCACCGTTAAGCCCAAATATACAACGCATTCCCGTTGTTTGCGTGGATACGCGAGCTCGCTCCTTTGAATCACTTGAAAACTTCATGGTAAATGCCCGTAAAACCCGTAGGTCCATGACATCATTCTCAAAACACCAGCGACTCACAAACCTTCGATCCGGGAACGAGAATGCATAAATTAATACATTAATAAATAACGAGATGTACAGACGTACAAACCCGGTCTCTCAGCCTCTCACGGGCGCCATCAATCCGAGGACGCCAGCCGGACGAGGCGCCCTGATCGAATCAAGAACCGCCTCCGAAAGCCGTTAATCGGATCGCCTTCTCGTCCGGGTATTTTCCCTCTATCGAGACGACTCAGGTGCTTGAGAAGGGGAAGCGGGGAAGGGGTGCGGGTATGTGGGGAGAGGGGGAGGGGAGGAGAGGTGTGTCGGGTGTGGGGTAGGGCGAGAGAGAGAGAGAGGGGTAGCGGCCAGGTGAGGAGGTCGGGGAGGAGAGGCAAGTGTGATAGTTGTGGGGGCAGGGGAGGGAGGGGGAGGATAACGTCTATTGGGGAGGCCTGGGAAGAGAACAAGTGCGTGTCGGGGATCTAAGAGGGGTTGAGTATGGGAGTGGGGAAGGGTTGAGTGGCGTCTCGTGGGGAAGCTGGTGGGATGAGAGGCGAGTGTGTGTTGGGTAATGGCGAGAAGGAGTTACGTCCTGGGCAAGGGGTAAGGGAGAAGCAAAGGGAGGAAAGGTAAGTGAGGCTGGGTAAGAGGGAAGTTCCTGCGAAGGGGAGCGAATGGAAGGGAATACTAGGTAAGGGGATGGGAAGTGGATGATGACGGGTGCTCACAGACAAACGAGTATGGGAATGAGAGAAGGGGGGATGCGGGAGCAGGAAGGTAGATTACCCCTCCCACCCCTCCCCCCCTTCCCTTCCCCTGCTAGCGTCTGGTGGGGGGGGGGGCGGGGTAAGGCGCCGCTCTGGCGTTAAGGGGAAAAAGCAGAGAGAAAAAGAACGATGGCTAAGTCTCAGACGCCGCCATGACTGGGGATTTGCAACACTTAGGCTATTTTGTCCATTTACCCGCACCTCCAGACTCCATCCCGGGGGATTACACGGGATTAGAATATATGGGATTACGCACGAGCACATACACAGCCCCGAGCTCAGGGGGTGGACTACGCACCTCCCCCCGGAGGTGCGTATCGCGGACAGCGGAAAGGGATGGTACTTTGCTGTAAATCATTCCATACTTCAATATAAACATTTACTACTCTATTATACTATAATGCAAGTCTATGAGTGTATTATGCACATTCAGCAGTTCGGTAACGACCTCTCTCGACATCGATTACGCCCACATCCACCAGGAGCACAGGCGTGGGTCGTGGGTGGCTTGCTATCACAACCGGCCACCTGCCTATCATCATCACGCCAGCAAGAGACAGAACGGAAGAAACATTTCCCAGAAAATGCAACATTACCCTTTTTCTTCACTTCTCCACCAAGACAAAACCAAACAGCAATTTTCAAAACTCTCCTCTCTCTCTAAAAAAAACGCAATTCCGTAGGACACTAATGCAAACGTCCCAGTGCGATTAAACGTGCACTCTGTTTATCGGTCAGCCAAGTATCCCCGTTTCGAGAACAGAGGGAGGAGGGTGACTGGCCATGGCGGGGGCGGCGTCTGTTGTGCCCCGGTGACATGGTCCACCTGCGTCACCTCCTCCACTTCACAGCGATATCGAACTAAAAAAAAATATAATAAACAAAAAGAATAAAGATTCGTAGTAAATAAAGCCAAGAAGACGCAAAAGAAGACTACCTGAAGGCGATATCAGATACTAATTACGGCAAAGGAAATAATAATGTCGATTTGTTGATTCTCGGGCGAGTGAGTTTGTTCATGAATGAATGGAAATTGAGGTGAAGGTGTCCATTGTTCCCTCGGTCCTTACTATGGTCCACCCTTACTTTTCCCGCAGATTTATGACCACATACACACAGACAGACTCACATTCACACATTCATAATCACGCACACACACCCACCACACAAATACACACAGACAGACACACACACACACACACACACACACACACAAAACACACGCACAAATACACACGGGCAAACACACATACGCACACACACACACACACACACACGCATAACAAATAAAGAGAACAAGCGAACAACAGCATAATAACCACAGAAAGAAAATTACAAAGAGAGAGAAAAAAAAAGAGTGAAAGAAGCAGAGAGAAAAAAGTGTAAAATCCCACTCGATGAAGCATCCAATTTTTTTTTCTCTCTCTCTCCGGCTGCCACTCGGTTCCCCCAAATACATCACAAAGAAAGGCGGCCTCCCCTCCCTCCCCCACGCCCCTCCCCTCTCCCTTTCCCTTCCTCCACGCCCCTCACCCTCCCTTTCCTTTCCTCCCCCCTCCCCTCCCATTCCCTCTCTCCCTTCTCCCTTCCTCTCCCTCCCTCCCCCATTCTCCCCCTCTCTTTCTCTTCTCCCACGCCTCTCCCCCTCCCTCTCTCTCCTTTCCACCCCATGTCCCTTCCCCCCCCCCCTCCCCTCCCCTCTCCCACGGAACCCAGACGCCATATATGCACCAGCATGAAAGTAGCCTTCACCAGCGCCTCCAAGGACCGGAACACTTTATCACGCCCCCACTAAGCACGGGCGGACGGGTGGGCGGAGGGGGAAAGGAGGGGGAGGGGGGGCGAAGTGGGCGCCGTGAACGAGACGGCCGAGTTCTCTGTCACGGACGCCTACGCCCCTCCCACTCCGCCCCGCCGAATGCGCTGTCACGCCCCTCCGCCCGCCCGCGACTGATCCCGCCCTGCTTGTTGCTCGAGTAATTACACGCGAGTGGGGAGAGATTAGGCCTAGACAGAACCCAAATGACATCAACTATAATAATAATAATGAGAATAACAATAACAACAAGAATCAACAATAACAACAGAAATTCTAAATGCCTAAAGATGACCCCAAAGGAACCACAGAGCATCCAATTTAAATAAGAACCATTATCGAAGACCAGAAAACGCACTGAACCTGTGAAATACGACGTCGACGAGCGGAGAAGACGGAGGGCGCGTCAGTCGACAAATCAACGGGTCGCTTGGTTATTAACGAAGGCGTTTAGAAGGAGGCGAAACGAGGGAAAATATGAATAATTCCGAGTCCCGGCTGGCCGAGGAAGGTTATTGTTTGCTGGCCTTCGCAACGTCCAGGTAGTTCTCGCCTTACCCTTGTCATTAATCACAGGTAACAAACATGTTCCGAAGCCAAGGCCAGCGCGGAGAGAAAGAAAGAGAGAGAGAGAGAGAGAGAGAGAGAGAGAGAGAGAGAGAGAGAGAGAGAGGTGGGAGGGGAGAGAGAGAGAGAGAGAGAGAGAGAGAGAGAGAGAGAGAGAGAGAGAGAGAGAGAGAGAGAGAGAGAGAGAGAGAGAGAGAGAGAGAGAGAGAGAGAGAGAGAAACACGAACACATGGAAAAATAATTTATCAGTACATTTATCAGTGTGTGTGTGTGTGTGTGTGTGTGTGTAAGAGAGAGAGAGAGAGAGAGAAATAGATAAACAAACAGTAAATTCTAACAACCCACCCAAACCCCAGCACAACCAAGGGACAAACGAACAAGTGCAACAACCCCCCCCCTCCATCCCCCCACCATTAAAAAGACACAGCGGACTTTAAATTTCAGTCCGAGAATTCGTCACTCGGATAAGAAGTGTTGAGGGGCCACTGTCCATCAGAATCCGAGACGCGTGGCGGTGGTCAGACGCGCCAGGTAACACTATACCTATGCCCTCCCACTTCCCCCACTCCTCCTCCTCCTCTTCCTCCTCGCCCTCCTCCTCCTCTTCCTCTTCGCCCTCCTCCTCCTCTTCCTCTTCGCCCTCCTCTTTCCCCACCTTCTCCTCCTCTCCCTCTTCGCCCTCCTCCTCTTCTTTTTCTTTTTCTTCTTCTTCTTCTTCCTCCCCTCCCCCTCCTCCTTCTTCCCTCCCCCCAAAACCTGCAATTAACCCAAACCACAAATCGCGCATTTTTTTTTTTACTCCTTTTTTCTTTTCAGAACCGACAGAAAACGTCCGCAGATTCCGGCAGCGAACCACCTTTTTAAGGCGAAAAGACAGATCGAGACCCCCCCCCCCCGTGGGCGCCCGCTGCAACTGGTCCAAGGGCTTGACAAGCAAAAAGAAATAGCCTCTGTTACTCATTCCTCCTTCAGGCTTAACAGGTGCGTGACATTCAGCTCATCTCAGCTCTGAGGATGAGTTATAACCGGTGGGGATTTTTTTCACCTTTCTGCTTATTTTAATTTGGGAGAGAGAGAGAGAATAAGTAAGTGAGTATGAGAGAGAGAGAGAGAGAGAGAGAGAGAGAGAGAGAGAGAGAGAGAGAGAGAGAGAGAGAGAGAGAGAGAGAGAGAGAGAGAGAGCATGAGTAAGTGAGAGAGAGAGAGAATAAGTGAGTGAGTGAAAGAGTGAGAGAGAATGAGTAAGTGAGTGAGCGTGAGAAAGAGAATTAGTTAGTGAGAGAGAGAGAGAGAGAGAGAGAGAGAAGAGAGAGAGAGAGAGAGAGAGAGAGAGAGAGAGAGAGAGAGAGAGAGAGAATATCTTACCACCCGCCTTCACAAAATACATCCTCTAAACAAGAAATTTCCCGCGAGGTTAGGAAACCTACCATTCTAAGATTATAACGAAAAGAAAGAAAAAAGAAAAAAGAAAAAGAAAAAAGAAAGAAAAAAAGATACGTAAAGAAATAAAAACGAGAAAATCCCTTTTTCAGGCCAACGGCAGGTGGCTCGGAAACAGAACCGGGGGGGGGGGGGTTAGTGGGAAGGGGGTAGTGAGGAAGGGATGAGGGGGGTGAGAGTTGAGTGGGGAGAGGGATGAGAGGGGAGAGCGGGAAGGGGATGAAAGGGGAGTGGGAAATGGATGAGGAAAAGTGGGTCGAGGGGGAATAGGGAATGAAATGAGGGGAGAGGGGAGAAGAGAAGTGAGGGAAGAGGGGGAGAGGGGAGAGTGGGAAGAGAAGAGGGAGGGGCGCCCCGGTCGACAGCTCTCCTCCTAATGAGCCCTCAGGGACCCCTCGTCTAATCTTCGGCCCGCGTAATGATGAGGGTAAAAGCCAAGCCGTCATCCCACACGCGTGACCTCTCCCCTCACTGACCTCGGATATAGCCATCACTGCCGCTTCAGCTAATAATAACCCCTAAAAAACCCATTACATGATTCGGGAAAAAAACAAAGAAAGAAAGAAACACACTCACACACACACACACACACACACACACACACACACACACACACACACACAGTCGTTTGTTAAATCGTTCTTACCTGAAATATGCACCAATATATTCCCTTTTACTTTAATTAACTAATATTAAGAGAATCCAAGCACCATAACATAAAAGAAACATCCTGACCCCCTTCGTAAGACCTCACGAGAGAAACGACCCCACGTGAGAGACGACCCCACGACAGAGACGACTCCACGAGGGATGCGACCCTACGAGAGGAACGACCCCACGAGAGAGACGACTCCACGAGAGATGCGACCCTACGAGAGGGACGACCCCACGAGAGAGACGACCCCACGAGAGACCCCGAACCCGCGAGGCCATGGCAGGTTCTCCCAGGCTGTAATGCGAGACCGGGCCAGATTTCGCGGCCGATCAGCTGATATGGAGCATGACAGGAACGTCTTGAACTGACGCCCGCGCACAAGGTCGCCCTTCTTGCGGCGGCTGTGGTCGTGCGTAGAGTTTGATTGTTGTCCTTGTTCCTCGGCGATTATACTCTCCTTCTCGAGTGTCTATGGTCTTTGTCTGTCTGTTTGTCTGACTTTCATTACACATTCTCTCTCTCTCTCTCTCTCTCTTTGTATATGTTTGTTTGTGCGTGTATGTGTATGCGCGCGCGTGTATGTGTGCGCGTGTACGTTTTCGTGTGCATGTGCAGTTCGCTCTCCCAGTCACCCCGCCTCTCAAAACCCTTTCTCCCTCACCTGATCTCTTTTCTCTCCCTCTTTTCTCCATCGTTCTCCTCCCTCTCCCTGTGGTCTAGCCAAAGGGCGCCGCCGCGTCAGGGTTACAAGAGGACCCTCACATGAACCAGGAACCGCCGGGTCTAACATGGGCCGCGAACCCTAGCATCAAAGCCTTTTACCCGTTTCTAAGTCTACTATTACATTTTTTTTCCACTTATGGGTTTGGAAATGCATAGAACCGATTATAGAAATGAAATGGAATCTTAAATCTAACATTCCGATTTATTTAATAGTCGGATTTTATGCATAACTTACCCGAAATAAGAATATATAACTAATGTTAATTTACTTTCCTCGAGGCCACCCAAGACCGAAGCTTCTGTAAGACAAGATAACCGCGGGAACAATGCTAAGGGTGTAAACAGCGCTAAACTGCTTAAGGAGACATTAAACAAATCCTCGACAAACAGATCTATACACACTCAACGTACCTTTCCCCATGTTATTATCCTCCTCCTATTCTCAGAAGGAACACATGCGGATGTCCTGTATGTGCATGCCCCCCACCCTCTTCTCCCTTCCCCTCCCCTCCCCCGAACGCACGCATACGTAAACAAATGATAAAGCGAAGGAGACCCCGGCCAGCCGCCACGCCGAGTGAAGTATAAATACGGGGAGAGAGCCACACACACAAAAAAGCTGGTCCATATAGGCGGCTCGCACCCGTCAAGGAGTCAATCACCCGTGTTTATTTGGGTTTCACGTGTGTATTTCGCTTTCATCTCGCGGAACTCGCTCGCTTCAAAACGGTTCTGAAGGTCTTTTGCGGCCGCGGTGATGTAAAAATGGTGGCTGTGCTAAAATTTAAGTCATTTTAGGGCCCGTGATCCCAAGGTCGCGACTGCATGATGGCATTTCCCGATGGACAGGAGTCTGATGCGAGGGGTTGGTCTGACACTGTGTCCGGAACTCTCTGATCAAGTGACATACACACACACACACACACACACACACACAAGAAAAGAATGAAGAAGAGAGAGAGAGAGAGAGAGAGAGAGAGAGAGAGAGAGAGAGAGAGAGAGAGAGAGAGAGAGAGAGA
>NC_051402.1:45869015-45871515 GCF_015228065.2 Penaeus monodon | reverse complement strand
TACATAATAAAGGGAGGGAGGGAGGGAGAGAGGGAGCCTGGCAGGGACTGAGAGAGAGAGAGGAGAGAGAGAGAGAGAGAGAGAGAGAGAGAGAGAGAGAGAGAGAGAGAGAGAGAGAGAGAGAGAGAGAGAGAGAGAGAGAGAGAGAGAGAGAGAGAGAGAGAGAGAGAGAGAGAGAGAGAGAGAGAGAGAGAGAGAGAGAGAGAGAGAGAGAGACAAGAACCACAACCATAAGAGGAGTTTTAAAGTGGTTTAAAATGGTAGGCCACAATACTGGCAGGATCGAACAAAGCGGCATATGGGGGTGCCAAGTGCTGGTAATGGAGAGGCAGAAATGACCATGAGGGTTGAAAGCTCCCCCCTGCTCTCTCTCTCTCTCTCTCTCTCTCTCTCTCTCTCTCTCTCTCTCTCTCTCTCTCTCTCTCTCTCTCTCTCTCTCTCTAAATCTAAAGTGTCTAAATCCCAGGGTTTATTTGTAGTGTAAACATGTTTCTAACTCCCTGTAAAAAATTATATGTAAACATGCAATGAAATGAAATGATGCAACAATATTAAGGATTTTTTTTTATGTTTTTTGTTTACTTATTTGTTTCATTTCCTTTTGGTGTTCATGTTACTTTGATTATATTTTTGTTTTTGTACAAACACCCAAACACACACATACACACACACACACAGACAGAGCACAACACACACATAATCATACATGTAGGTAGGTACGTAAGCGTCATTATACTGTTTAAATTGATGAGGAGCCGAGGTCAGCATCGGAGGGGAGGCGGAGCACACAAGCCGGCGTCGCGGGGGAGGAAAAGGGTCTTTTTGCAGCAGAAATCCCCGGGGGAGCTAGGGGGAAGGGGGGAGGGGGAAGGGGAGATAGAAGGGGTGGAGGGAGGGAGAGGGAAGAGGCGATGGTAGAGGGAGGGAAGGGGGAGGGAAGAGGAGGTGGGAGGGGCAGGGCGATGTTTTTGTTGCATTGTCCGTGGGAAGGGGAAGGAGGAGGTCTGTCTGGCTGAGTCAATCTCTTTCTGTGTTCGTGTGGAGGGCGGATAGGAGGGAGGGAGGGAGGGAGGGAGGAAGGGAGGAAAGAGGAGGGGGGAGGCAGGGCATGTATACAGTCTCTGACAAGAAGTGAACATTATTTTTAAAAAGACGCTCTGCGCCTCTACGTATGAAATATATGGCGGCGCACAAAGGTTTCCGCGGCATTTGCATGAAAATCGCCCGTTGTTCGCTTTCCCAGCGTCGAAATTAGAAGTCTATAAATCCTCACGGCCTGCGTCATGACCCCCGTCCAACGTGCGCTGCGGGAGGCGTCGTCAACAGGATCGGTTTCTCCCCCCAACGGATGCTGCGCGGATGACAGTGTCCCAAGAGTAACGCGGAAAGAGCGCGGAGTCGTGGAGTCGTAAGGCGCCCGGTGCAATGGAATCCTGCGCCCGTGATGGATTGTGGGGTGCGGGACAGCGTGTTGTTCCTGGAATCCCCTGCAGTGCATGCGAGAGGTGGCGCCAGGGTACAGGCCACGCCATCCCCGCCGCCACAGCCTCATATATGGTGCAGACTCCCCGCCTGTGCACACCTTTTCACTCTCTCTTCGACTAAAGCTTACTGATACGCTATTATCCCCACTTAATGCTCGTAAACTCCCTCGCTAACCCCATGGTTGAATGTGGAAGTTCCCGCCAAACAAAAGCATGCGAGTTGGGAAAAGGCATGACACCGATATGCAGAAAATACTATCAGCTGAACGAGGCACTTTATGCAAGTTCTATATAATGATAATCACTTCTTACGAACACTTACCTTGCCAGTAAAAGCTTCCAACGGCGCCGACGTATAATCGATTCCCACCCTGAAAAAAAGAAGCGCAGGTGTGACTATTGCTCACCAAATGAAGGAAATTACTCAACAATATAAAGTCCACAGACGCACACGGAATGAAGAAACACATCATACAGAAACACACAAGAGTAACGGAAACGAAGAGAGAAAGAGAAACACACAAGAGTAACCGAAACGAAGAAAGGAACAGAAACACACAAGAGTAACGGAAACGAACAGTGAAACAGTAGAGAACCAGACACACACAAGAAATACGGAAACAAAAGAAACCTACCGTGGTGAGCGCTGTCCCGAATCCAGCCTGGCAGGACCCTTGGCGATGGTAGCCCCAGGCAGCTGCAAGAAAGAGAAATTGCAATATAAAAATCTAAAGACACTTATATATCAGTACATAGAAGAAAACGACACGCACATAAGCATAAAAACAGAGAGAGAAAAAAAGGATATATGTATGTATGTATGTATGTGTATGTATATGTATATGTATATATATATATATATATATATATATATATATATATATATATATATATATATATATATATATATATATATATATATATATATATATAGACAGAATCGATGAGACCTTTTAGAAAACACGAAGATAAATCATATCAAAGAGGAGATGAGAAGCAACAAATAATAACAATAA
>NC_051402.1:45861515-45864015 GCF_015228065.2 Penaeus monodon | reverse complement strand
AGAGAGAGAGAGAGATACAGCAAGCCAGACACAGACAAACAGAGAGAGAGAAAAAAGGTAAGAGACACACATTACACTGAAACAAACAGAACAGTTTGTGCCGAGACTCGAAACGAACGCAGATCTACCATACAATTCAAAAGCAATATAACGAATCGAAGTCTTCCTCTCGTGGACAGTAAACGTAAACAAGAGAAGAAAAAATCAACGCGCTCCAGATGGACGCATATGCAACGCAGTCATCACACCGGAAATATACAACTACGTTTAAACCACCACAGGAAAAGAAAGACGTTTGCTTTACGTACACTTCCGGCCTGTGTTCTAGGAAAGTTTTTTTTTTAAATAGATATAACAAAGCCAAACAGGTCATTGAGTTGGATTAGCATACTAATGATAAGCCATACCTTATGACTAAATATGGCCACACGTTCTATAAGGCGACTGCAATTCTGCTACATAAAAAAATCTACCTAGAACCACAGAAAAAAACAACAACTTGCCACCATAATGCTTTATTTTTAAAACTAGTCTCAAAAAAGTAAAAAAGTAAATAAAAAACAAAAAAGTAAAAAAGGAAAAAATTAAAACGAAGACTTTACTCTGAATTAACCATAACCATCCACTTTTTCCCCCTATTAGTCAAGCGTCCTCGGAGAATGCTTTCCGAATGCTTCACTCGCGGACCCAAAATTCTTGCGGTTCGCGCGTCATTCTCGGGCTTAGGCGGGAAACACAGCGAGCGTAGAAGAAGAAGAGGAAGAAGAAGAAGAAGAAGAAGAAGAAGAAGAAGAAGAAGAAGGAGAAGAAGAAAAAGAAGTTGAAGAAAAAGAAAGGAAGAAGATGAAGAGGAAGAAGAAGAAGGAGAAGAAAGAAGAAAACAAGAATAATAATAAGAAGAAGGAAAAGTAGTATTAGAAGAAAAAGAAGAAACAGAAGAACAGAAGAAGTAGAAGCAACACATAGAAGAAGAAGCAAAAGAATCAGAAGAAGAAGAAGAAAAATCACGTACGTCATTTGCCAGGAAGTCGTGACTTATAGCTTAAAAAACACTCCATATACTCCGTGACAGATTGAAATGCCCTGATAAGTGTGCGTGAGTATTTTGCTGAGTATTTTTAGTGTGGAGTGAGATAGAAGGAGGGAGGAAGAAGAGGGAGGGAGGAAAAAGAGAGAGAGAGGGGGTGAGGCATAGGGATAGGGAGAAGAAAGGAAGGAAGGAAGGAAGGAGAGGTAGAGATAGATAGACTTTTAGGTAGATAAATAGTGAAATAGAAATAAACAGATAAATATGGAGGGAGGGAGGGAGAGAGAGAGGAGAGAGAGAGAGGAGAGATAGAGTGGAGAGGAGAGATAGAGAGGAGAGAAGAGAGGCGAGAAAGAGAGAAGAAAGAGAGAAGAGGGAAGAAAGAGAATAGAAGAGAAAATAAGAGAAGCGAACAGAAGAGAGGAGAGAAGAGAGCGAAGACAGAAAAAAAACAAGAAAAGACAAAAGAAAAAGGAAAAGAGAGAGAGAGAGAGAGAGAGAGAGAGAGAGAGAGAGAGAGAGAGAGAGAGAGAGAGAGAGAGAAAGACAAAAGAGAGAGAGAGAGAGAAAACAAAAACACCGTAATTCCCACTTACTGGTCATGCAAGGCGAGTACATCTGATAGGCCTGCGATTCCCTTCCGGTGCTGATGAAGCAATTTCCTACTGGTTCTCGCCGGTTCTTCTTGACGCTGAACCAGACATAACGAGGAGCACAAGCCTGAAGGGAGATGGAAAGAAGACATTAGGATTTACCATCGCCTGTGGAAACAAAATAGCTGATTTCGATAGATAAATGCGTATGATGGTGATGATGATGCTGATAATAATAACAATAGAAATAACCATAATAATAGTAACGATAGCAACAACGAAACAATAATAACAATAACATTATTAATAGTAATAATTATAATAATAATAATAATAATAACAATAATAATAACGTTAGTATTAATAATAATAACGTTAATAATAATAATAATGATAATAATATCAATAATAATAATTAAAATATTGACACCAACAACAACAGCAACAAAAACAATAACAACAACAAATAAATCAAACAAAACAGGGAAAAAACATTACGAATTAACCCCCCCCCCCACCAGCAACAGCCACCTCGCCAGCATCCAAGACCGCGAGGTTGGTTAGTTCCGTGCCATGTTGCAAAGACAAACACAAATCCCAACCAGCAGCGCCCATGTCACACCAGCGTCATGAGCTTCTGACATGACGTTCATTTCACCCAATCAGGGACGCGTGAGAACAGAGGCCATGTCACACGCGGTTAAACCAATATATTAAAAATGTCCATAGGAGAGCCTCGCCATTCAATCAAGGTCTCTGGACATGTTGCAAGAACAGACGGACGAGGATGGCCTAACACGGCAAGGCCTTGTTCTCGCCCCTGTGAACATGTAGATTTGAGATGACGCGTTTCTTTTGCAACTTGACCTCTTGAGCCTCT
>NC_051402.1:45844015-45856515 GCF_015228065.2 Penaeus monodon | reverse complement strand
ATGATAAATTGCACGATACCAACAATCATGCATGAAACACAGAACAGAATGAGATCATTTTCAGAGCCTTCCTATCTCGAATTCAAACAACAAAAATTTCAACAGAAAAAAAAAATCACCACCTCATAAATCGCACCATACCATACAACAACAACAGAAAAAAATAGGTAACAAAATCGAATCGTTTCCAAACATTTCCACACTCGAATGCAAACCGTAGCGCGCGGCAATGGTTTCCTCAGCGGCGCTTCAATTAAACGCTACGTCACGAGGCCTCAACGTACAGTACATTCACAGCCCCGGGCGTGGGACCATCTTCAACGCCATGACACACGTTGTGCACAGACGCCGTGCTTACGACACACCGATTGTTACAAGAAGAGGGAAAGGCTCCTGATGGCCGTTAAAGAAGAAAAAAAAATTAGAAGAAGAAGAAAAAAAGATGAAATAAAGACGATCATTACAGACGGTTAAGTGTGACAGTGAAAGTGCGGTGGCGCCGCGCCGAGTCTCCTGGGACGGAGGTTATATTTTACAACGTTGCCTTCATTCTCTTTCCTTCTCTCTATTGTACTTAAAATGCATTACGTGTAATAACGCCCACATTTCTTTATTTCCCATGACTTTTATGCACACGTAGCGTCCCATCGTTGATATAAAAATGCGTTCTTACTAAATTAAGGGGGAAATAATCACATCTCAGGACTCATAAGGCTGACAGTTATCATCTCGCTGCAACACATGTGGCAGTTTGCACATTCTTTTACTATCCCTTTCGACGAAGGCTGTACATCGAGAAGAGAGGGGAAGAGGAGAGAGAGAGGGAGAGGGAGAGGAGAGAGAGAGGAGAGAGAGGAGAGAGAGAGAGATAAAGAAAAATTTTAAAAATATATATATATATAATAATATAAATATATATATATATATATATATATATATAAAAAGTAGAGAGAGAGAGAGAGAGAGAAAAGAGAGAGAGAGAGAGAGTGGGAGAGAGAGAGAGAGAGAGAGTCAGAAGAGAAGAGAGAGAGAGAGAGAGAGAGAGAGAGAGAGAGGAGAGACGAGAGGGGAGAGAGAGAGAGAAAAGAGAGAGGGAGAAAAGAGAGAGAGAGGGAGAAAAGAGAGAGAGAGGTAGAGAGAGGGAGAAAAGAGAGAGAGAGAGGAGAGGACAGGAGAGAGGATGAGAGGAGAGGAGAGAGGAGGAGAGAGGGGAGATGGAGGAGAGGGGAGAGAGAGATGAGGAGAGGGAGAGAGGGAGCGAGAGAGAGAGAGGAGAGAGAGGAGAGAGGAGATGAGAGGAGAGAGAGTGGCAAAGAGAGATGAGAGGAGAGAAGAGAGAGAGAGAGAGAGAGAGAGAGAGAGAGAGAGAGAGAAAGCAACGCTCAACACATCCGTGATTCCGCATTCGCATTAGCCTTAAAATATGCAATCTAAAAATAAAGAAGAAGAAGAAATAGAAGATGAAGAAGCCACCCAGCCCTGCGCACAAGTAAAAATATAATAAGAACACTATAATAACATAACAAAACAATAAAACAAAATACAAAATAAGAGAAGAAAAAATGAAAAGAAAACGGCACCAGGCCTTGCGGACGCATCAATCGAGAGAGAAAAGATCAACGCGTCATATTCTCTCATTCTTTGAAATCTTCTTCTATCAATAACCTCCAATTCTGACTCGTGACTCACTTATTCCTTGACCCGTGACTCACATCTTTTTTGACACGCGACTCACTTTTTTTTTTTTTTTTTTGCTAGTGACTCATTTTTTTTTGACTCGCGACTCATTTATTCATCGACTCGTGACTCCCCTATGTTTTTGAATCGTGACGCACTTTTTTTTTGACTCGTGACTCACCTATTACTTGACTCGTGACTCACCTATTACTTGACTCTTCACTCGCGACTCACCTATTCCTTGACTCGCGATTCACCTATCCCTTGACTCTCGACTCGCAACACACCTATCCCTCACCCAACCGACGTCAGTGAATCACCTGTGCAGAATCTTGAATCATTTCCTTGCTACGGTCTCGGCCATCTCCCCCTCGCTTCCCCCAGCTATTTACCAACACCTCAGGCATTTCCCGCGAGTGAGTGCTCGTCTATGGGAATTAAATGATTCTGCGTTTTGGATTTCTCTGCCGGATTGGGTTGGTTTTCGGTGGGTGAAGTCACGTCGTTTTTTCATTATGTTTTTTTTTCATTATGTGTGTTGTTCTTCATTATATGATAAGCTGTTTTTTATCATATGATGTGTTGGTTTTTATCATGTGTTCGTTCTCATCATATATTGCTTTTCCATGCTGGTTTTCACAATGTTTCTTATTCATCAAATATTGGTTCTCATCATATTTTTTTTTTCTTTTTATCATCATATACTGTTTTCTCATCACATGCCGCTTTTCACCCTACACTGTTTTTTCCACTACATCATCTTTCTTTTCACCAAACGTTCTCCTTCATCTCCGTTTGTCAACCGATCAACGGAAAGTACCCTGATAACTGAACGATCACGTTAGCCCACGTTCTGCAAACATCTCCCCTTCATTACCGCGCAGATTTTCCCTGAGGACAAGCGAGTGCGCCGCCTTAGTCTCGAGAGAAATAATATTTGCGTGCGCGCTAATCGCTCTCGGTATCAAATGTACATTATCACAACCCTTTCGCAACATGCCGGGGGGTTTGGTGTTACCATGAGAGACTAAATACACATATGTATATACGTATATATGTATGTAAGTATCATCATATAATATATATATATATATATATATATATATATATATATATATATATATATATATATATATATATATATATATATATATATATATGCATGTATGTATGCGTGTGTGTATCACAGACATTTCCTACGTATCCATTGTTTTACTCGAATCCTAGATTATCACTCTCATTTTTACATCAAGTTTTTATATCGCTGTGGCGCCAGACTGTTTTCAAGAAACTCACTCCTGCTCATCACTGCATTAATATCCGATTTATTTGGTGGTCCAATTGTAAATTAATAATCACCAGTCAAACCACTATGCGCCAAGGAGAAATCATTATCAAAACTGTTTACCAAAATGTCGTTCTCTAAAAAAACGATAAATCCAAAACGGAGGTTCTTATCTCAGAGGAAGAAGAAGAAGAAGAAGAAGAAGAAAAAATTGAAACACCCAAGGCTTATAAAAAGCTCGTTTAAATCCCAAACAAGCGGAGGTTCTCTCTCGTGTTGGAAAGTAGAACAATGTATAATTATATACAATAGAAACTGTTCTCTTCACAATGTAGTTCTCGTAACACCCAAGCCAGATAAGAAGCTCAACTGAGGTTCATATAAACACGAGTCCTTTCTCAACGAATCTTAGTGCAACAAAAAGAGAAAGAAAAAATAATAACCCAATCTGTTTTCCAAAACTTAGTTCGTCAAATTAACCACGTTACATGAAAGAAGCTCTCAGGTAAGCGAAGTTATACAGTCGAAGTTGTTTTGTCGTGAAGCGAAGTTGTTTTCTCATGAAGCAGCACTTGGTGAAGTTCCCATGGCTGGCGGAGGCTTCCCATGCGCCCTGCTTAATTACCCATGACTATTACCTCTTTTCTGCCTCTCGCGAACTCACCGTTACGAATTAATGGCCGATAAGCCCCGCCACTATTATGGGAGAAGGAGAACACCATAATTTTCTAATCGAGAAGCGACGTCTATACGCTACGGGCATTCCATTTCTCTATAAGAATATAAGACTTTTAATAATAATAACAATAATAATAATAATAATAATAATAGTAATAATAAAATCAATCTTTTTCTAAACGCCTATAAAAATCTCAACGATAACCAAATCACAGCAAAGAAATCAATATCCCTAGATGACTATAAGACTCAAAAAGTAAACACAGACACACGAGGCAGGCGCAGGGAAGTAGGGCATGCAGGCAGCCATCGTTTGTCAGCGTTAATTCCGTTTGTCATAACAAGGAAAGGGATGAGTGAGGGGCGTCGAGAAATCCCACAGAAACGGGATCGCTTGTGACAGCCCCTCTTGTCTCGGGACTTCTGTGGGCTGTGTACTCTGCTGTGAGAAGCGGGTGAGGTGATAATAAGAATAAGGAAGAGAATAAGCATAAGGAAAGGGGGAGGGAGACGGAGGGAGATAAACAGAAAAACAGAGAGGATGTTAAGGGAATACGTATTTTCTGATTCTTCTCGTATGTTCAGAGAGAGAGAGTAAGGAAAAAATAGCGTTTCTTTTAAAATAAGATTCAGCATGGGAGATCTTGAAGAGTATCTCGTTATACAAGTATCTCCCAAATTTACATCTAATCTTTATGATGCAGGACGGATGCCTCTTACGTAAATTACCCACATAGCAACAGCAACAACAACAACAACAAACTAATACATATTTCTTCACAGCCCCATACCATCACCAAATCCTGAAGTAAAAACGAACACGCATTTAGACCAGCCATGCCCTCCCTCCTCCCCTCTCTATACGTGTGAATATTTTCTAGACACTATTTGGGATGGGGTGAGAACACCCCTCCTGCGTAGTTGCGGGAAAGCGAGAATGCGCACAGGGCCTTTGGATAAGAAATTTTAAAACCCCTTTTCCCCCACCCGAACAAATCTGTCCCGGCAATTTTCCCCCAATTTTTTCTTTTTTTTTATCGTGAACGAAGGGCAAAACTTAAACACACGCGGCATAGTATAAGTCAAATTTGGGTTTCCCTTTCATTATTTTCTTTTCTTCTAATTTCTTCACTCACTTTTTTCATCATCCCCTTTTTCTTTTTTCTCTCCCTTCCCTTTTACGGCTGCCCCCCCCCAAAACCGGGGCCCTCCATTACACCTCGTCACGATACTAAAAAAAACCCCATTGCGAAAAACCAGTCGAAAAGAGAAGAGAGAGAGAGAGAGAAAAGGGGGGAGGGGAGAAGAGAAAAGAGGAAGAGAAAAGGGGAGAGGGGGAGAAAATAGAGAGAGAGAGAGAGAGAGAGGGGAGAGAGAGAAGAAAAAGGAGAGAAAAGGGAAAAGAAGATGGAAGGGGAAGAGAAAGAGAAGCCAAAACCCCCTTTTCCCCTTTTTTTTAAAGATAAGCTTTGTTTTACGGTTTAAAAATAAGTTTACGGGTTTTTTTAGGGAAAACAAGGATTTGGGAAATCGTTTCTTACGGGATTCAAAACCCCGTTTTTGAGATTTGGGGTTTCGTTTTGCATTTAAAATTTCCGTTTAAGGCTAACGCTTTTTATGCTCTTCTGTCATTTCTAAACAAATGAATAAACAAAAAAATAGCTAAATCGATAACCAAATAAACAAGCAAAAACAAATAAACTAATGAACTGCAATAAGAAATATCCACCAATGTTAAAACCCAAAAAGTATGAAAAGATAAAACCAATATGAAAAACGTTCTAGAGCTGCGCAAAACCCCAAACCAGAAACAGCATTAACAAAAACCCACAACAAAAACAAAAAAAAACAAAAAACCGAAAGGAACAACATAACCCCCCCCCCCCCCCGGGAAACCCACCAAAAAAACAAACAACAAAAACAGCAGTAGCAGCAACACAAACAACAAAAAACAGCAGTAACCGCAACACAAACAACAACAGCAACAACAAATCAACAAAAAATCAACAAAATCACGATGCTAATAGGAAAAAAATTGATTTTTTGCATTCTCAGTATAAAGGGACCTCAGGGGGAAACCCCCTGACTTCCCACAGTGTAAAATTTAAAAGGGTAAATTTCTCTCGAATTTCCTGGTTCAAATTTTAAATACGTTTGTACCCTCTTGTAAATAAGGAGAGGGGGAAGGAAAGAAAAGAGAAAGAATAAGAGAGACAAGGAAAAAAATAAATGAATAAATAAAAAATAAATATAAATAAAAGGAAAGAGAGAAAAATAGGAGGAAGGTGAAAAAAAAGAACCAGATGCAATATCGCTGCCTCCCTTCCTCCTCCCCCTCCTTCTCCCCTCCCCCTCCCTTAAACCCCCCCCCCTCCTCCCCCCCACCCCACCCAAACCCCCTAAAATTTTACCTTTCCCCCCCCTGCCTCTGAGGGGGGGCTGGGGGGTGCTATGCTAACATTTACCTGCGTCCATATTGGCGTCTTATCAGTAACAGAGCAAGTGGAAGTATGGTCTCAGGATTCTATTATTATTATCATTATCATTATTATTATTATTATTAAATTTTTATTTGAATTTAAATTTAAACTATTTTTTTAAAGTTTCCCTGGTTATATCCCCCCCCCCCACATACACATACATACTCCCCCCCCCCACATACACATACATACTCCCCCCCCCCCCCACATACACATACATACTTCCGCAGATATTATTTAATGAACTTTAAATCACCCCTTACCTTTCTAATCATTATTTTTAATATTCGGTGCAATAAAACCGTTATAGATATCTCTTCGACAAAATCAACATGGAGACGATTCCTCCGCATCAGAGAAATCAACACATAAACACTCGCCCCCCCCCCCCCCCCCCCCACGCAAAAAAAAATTAAAAAAAAAAAGAATATTTAAGTCCCTCCTCCTGGTACCTAACATTGCCCTGATCAAGGGGAAGCCGAATATACGGGCCCCAAAAAGTTAATAAACCAAAAATCTCTCTCAAATTTTGGGAAAAAAAAGGTTGACTTTCTTTCTCTCCTCCTCTCTCTTTCCCCCTCTTTTTCTTGGGGGGAAAAAAAGTTTGATTTTTTTCGGCGTCTTTTCGTTCTGGGTTTTTTTCTTTCCTCATTTTTTTTTATTTTCTTTTTGTCTCTCTTTGGGCTCTATCTTTCTCTCCTACCTATTTAATTTTTTTTCTAACAATCTATGCCTTTTTCTTTTCTTTTTTCCTTTTCCCTTTTTTTGGGGAAAAGGTAAACCCGAACGTCGGATAGAGAAGGGGAGAGAGAGAAGGGGGAAAGAAGAGAGAGAGAGAGAGAGAGAGAGAGAGAGAGAGAGAGAGAGAGAGAGAGGGAGGGAGAGAGAGAGAGAGAGAGAGAGAGAGAGAGAGAGAGAGAGAGAGAGAGAGAGAGAGAGAGAGGAGAGAGAGAGAGAGAGAGAGAGAAGAGAGAGAGAGAGACGAGAGAGAGGAGAGACAGAGAGAGAGACAGAGAGAGAGAGAGAGAGAGAGAGAGAGAGAGAGAGAGAGAGGAGAGAGAGAGAGAGATCCGCTGATACCCGACGATATCAACATGACCCCAAGAACCGCTTTCAGGACCGACCCACCAAGCGATCCCCGGGGGTTAAAACAGCGCGTCTCTTAAGAAAAAAAGAAAAAGAGAAAAATCTGAGGCGCATCTGCTCCTAAATCTCGGGTCTACACTACCTTAAAATTGGCTGCCATAAACAGGTCATAAACGCAAGATATAATCACCCTGAGCACCTGGCGCCCAATATGGCATCGTTTCGTGCCTGGACCCGCGAGGCGGCACTTGACGCCATCGCCGGGGGGGGGGGGGGAGGTATAAGACGAAATTGACTCGAAGGAAAACGAAATTAGTGCCACGTCGAGGAAGTCCTTCGCTTTCGTAAAAAATACATACATACATACATATACGTATATATATATTTTTTTCTCTCTCTCTCATATAACTTTATAAATCAAATGGGATTTAATCTAACGAACTTGATCAACAAAGACTTGAATAAATTAACCGCCTTATCTACCTTCAAGACTTGCGTGGTCATCCTGGAATGTGAATAAATCCTGACCTTAACGATACTGCATCCGAACTCTATTTATAAACTACGGGTCGTAAACAGCTTATATGAATTTCACACCCTCTCCTACGAAACGAACTCTAACCAAGGGAATTACCGGAGAAATTGCAATTAATGTTCTTGATTTGCAATTTTTGAGTAAGAAACCTTTTAAGGGCGCAGAGTAATTTGACTATATTTCATCCGCGATTCTATCGACAACATCTCCGTGTCGCCGGTCCTTCTTGCCAACCTTTTCGAGGCATTATTGCTATTGGGACGAGAGACGAAGCACTGCTATAATCAACTATGGGTCTATCTTTATAAAAATCAGTAATCTCTCTCTCTCTCTCTCTCTCTCTCTCTCTCTCTCTCTTTCTCTCTCTCTCTCTCTCTCTCTCTCCCCCCCTCTCTCTCTCTCTCTCTCTCTCTCTCTCTCTCTCTCTCTCTCTCTCTCTCTCTCTCTCTCTCTCTCTCTCTCTTCCAGATACAAGTTAAGCATCGATTTGAATCAAACATAACAATTTAATATAATCCCTTTTTATTTTGTGGAATACAAAATATACTCTTTCTAGCCGATATGCCATAACTTTGGGAAAAAAAATAATGATACAGAATCAATAAAGAAAGAAAAAAGAAAATAAATCAAAATGAGTAAAGAAAAAAACTATACAAAGAAAAAATAAACGAAGTTAAACATCAGAAGCAAAATTCGACGATAAAATCTGTCCCAAAATACCCTGTTTTAACAAGCCAAGCGCCAGCAAATCCCATCTGGCTGGCCTTGAGACACGGAGCCACTGGGGAAGCCATCACACGCCGCCTCACCTGCTTCGGCTGCAGGATCCTCCTAATCGTGAGAAGCCTATTCCTCAATATTTCTTCCTAAATCTATTCATGGGTCCTACTGAAGCCTCCTCCCCCATCCCCCTCCCTCCCCTCAATCCCTCCCGCGCCACAACCTCTCACTACGAGAACAATGAATGGCCAACGACGTTCGACAAACATAAATATCAAAGTTAAGTGTTAACAAGCGACCTCTAACACTTTTATGTCGCCTGTCTACCGTACAGAGGGAGGCTTGTTTGACAACACACCTCACCGATAACTTGGACAATCTATACACACACAAATACCCACGTTTTATCATATTTCTAACTCCCTTTTAGAGTGAACTGCCACCCAAACCCATAAACCCTGTTAGCATGACGCTTTAAACCTCACCAAAATGATAAACACCGGGGGAATAAAACCTCTTCTGAATTTGATATCTTAAGCTGTTCATATATGTCGAGGTAATTAAGGGTCCTTGAAGCTTTCGGCACATGAGAGGCCGCCAGAGTAACGTGCCCCCCCTCCCCCATTACCCACATAATGGGTAATGGGGGGCGGCGAGTGGAAGTGTGAGTGAGTGGGCCGGTGCGTGGGTGCGTCGGTGCGTTGAGGGCGTGCTTAGAAACCCATATGGAAGTCGAAGGGATGTTTAGATGTTTAGAGTGATTACAAAAAAGAGAGATCGATAAGATGGATCAAATAACACACTGGTGCCGCTCAGAGTAAACTTTCCTTTTAGATTTATCAATGAGACTGATTAGCTTTCGTACTAACACGTAGCACGAAGTGAAGCCGAAACGCAGAAGGAAGGAGGGAGAGGGTAGAGAGGACGAAAAAGAGAACAAGAAAGAGAACGATAAAGAGAATGAAGAAGAAACGAGAAAGAAAACGATAAAGAGAACGAGAGAGAATAAGAAAGAGAACGAGAGAGAGAGAGAGAGAGAGAGAGAGAGAGAGAGAGAGAGAGAGAGAGAGAATGATAATGAGAAAGAGAATCCATAAGATAATAAGAAAGAGAACAAGAAAACGATAAAGCTAACGAGAAAGAGAACGAGAAAGAGAATAAGAAAGGTAACAAGAAAGAGAATGAGAAAGAGAACTAGAAAGAAAATGAGAAAGAGAACGAAAAAGAGAACGAGAAAGAAAACAAGAAAACGATAAAGCTAACGAGAGAGAGAATCAGAAAGAGAACGAGAAAGAAAACCAAAAAGAGAATCAGAAAGAGAACGAAAAAGAGAACCAAAAAGAGAATCAGCAAGAGAACGAGAAAGAAAACCAAAAGGAGAATCAGAAAGAGAACGAGAAAGAGAATCAGCAAGAGAATCAGACCCCACAAAGGCGCGACCAAAAGCAGCGCAGTGCCACCGCAGACTACCGGCGGGTGACTGCACTCCAAGCGCCCATGCTAATTGGATCATAGTGGCTCTCAGATCGGGACGCACCGGGACCCACAGTCAGCCGTTCTTCTTCTCCAGATGCTATCTCCTCTCACAATACTTTACTCCGAGGCGCCCCGATCCGCCGGCGCAGTACCTCCACGCTCTAAACCCAAAGTCTGGCTAGAGTATGCGTGCTTCAGGGGCTAAAATGAAAGGGGAAGAAAAAGCTTGAAGTTGTAGTGGAAAGTTTCCTCGGCTTCTTGAATTATATTCTTCCTGTATACAAAAACACTCTTCCGTGTTGATACAATGGAAGAAAAACCCACAATACAAAAATCTAGTTTTTGTATTGTGGGTTTTTCTTCCAATATTCTTCCTTACACTTATTCTTTGGTGTTTGTTCTCCGTGTACAATGCAAAATATACTTTTGCTGGACACGATGTATGAGTCAAGTGAAAACTCAGAACTGACTATGACAGACAAGTAGCCAGCACTTCCTTCTCGCGGACACAACCACAGATTGTTTGTTAGAAGTTCAATACAAAGCAAATAAGCTTTTACGATTCGCATTTCTAATTCTGGACGTTTATGTAACTCCCACCTAAAAAAAATAATAAAATAAAATCAAATAAAAAAGAATTAATCAATAAAAATCTCGCTGGCTCCTTCATCAAGTAGGAATTTTCTAAGTGACTGAAGTTTGAGATGACCCATAGTGAGGATGACGTGCGCAATCCGCTGCTCGAGTTACTCTTGCTTGCTCAATAAACATTTTCAGACGCAACAAAGCTCCGATCCATTGGTGCAAGTGGCTACAGGATGAGATGGCTGTTTAGCACATATTTGTTTTCTGTGTTATATTTGTGTGGAGGAAACATAATAACTGGTATGTCCCCTTCACTGACTCGTATTTCCTAGGTTTGAATTTCATTCTCTCTCTCTCTCTAACACACTCTCTCTCTTTCTCTCTCTCTTTCTATCTCTCTCTCTAACTCTCCCTCTTTCTATCTCTTTCACACAGACACACACACATACACACACCAAAAAAAATCGTTCTTATTTTCTAAGCTGCACGAGACATGCCTATTTCAAAGCATCGATGAAGTCATCATACTAAATCCATTTCATGTTTTCACTGAAGTAATGCGAGGCGTGGTAAATGAATGCATGCGCGAGATTAATGGTAGTTAATTTAAAGAACTAAGATACAGCTAAAGTAGTCGGAGGGAAAACATTCCTAATACATATTAAACACACACACAAGAAAAAAAAAAAAAAAAATATATATATATATAATAATAATAATAAACCCAGGCAACTCCCTCCTAAGGGGCGACTCCGCGCGACCCCGGACGTCGGCAGCACTCGGCGACACACACGAGGGTCCGACGCAGAGCAACGGGGGCGCCGGCCAGCTTGATTACTGCGCTTGTCCACCACGATTGGCGACGGTGTTCTAGCGATAACCTCCGCTGACCTCTCCTGGGATACGCGATTTAAATATGCACCGCCACAATGACTATATCCATCGGCGAGATTTTACAAACAAGGAAAGCAATGGAAATGTGGTGATGTGGGGGTGGGGGGGGGTACGATATGAGCAACTGGAAATTAAAATAGCTTGTGGAGGAATAGCATTATGTGTATATATGGAGAGTGAAGGTCATAAGGAATTAAGGAAGAAGTGAAACGAGGTTTTCTGGGAAAATGCCGAATAAAAATGTAAATTGTAAAAAGAGAATAACTCGGTAACAGAGCAGAGTGTCTGTGACAACAACGTCAGTACAGAGTATTTGCATAGTCACCCAAGGAGCGAGAGCAGAGCCATGACCTTTGACTTCGAACCGACTGACGTCCTTCCTTAAGTCAGGTTACGGCAGCGGCTCCTGGGCGTCATTAACATACACAGCGGCCATTTGAGGCAATCTCTGGCGCCACACGCCTCCTCACGGCCGACTCGACACGCCAGGCACAAGGCGGCCGCGGGGTGTCGCTACTCCCGGCTTTGGGCAAGTCGCTCGTTTTCATTCTTTTACATTTACATGCAGGAAGAATTAAAGAAAGGAGGGGGGGTGGGAGGCTTAGAAAGTGGACTCCACACTACACCGAGAGCGAGTGCGGGGCGTGGCTGAGGGGCGTGGCTGAGGGGCGGCTAAGGGCGGAATGACAGGCCCGAGTTGTTAGGCGAGACGTGTTTGTGACAGTCTGTGACACGGCTCACAATATCCCTGTTACCACACGCCTTTTACGTCCAGCCTCCGTCCTTGTGCTTCCTCCTGCTCTGCTCTTTTAGGCTGCCTGTTTATCTCCCTCTATTTTTCTCTCCCCGCATAATGCATGTGCGTGTTTGTCTCAGCGTGCGTTAATGCGTGCGCCTGCCTCTCCTTCTCCATTTACAAAGTAAGAATATGCATCACCATATGAAATAAGTTCGCGAGCATCATCTTCCAAAACGGGATGATTCTATTATGGAAGTGGTCCAAAACACGACATTTTGTCATCCTCTCGCCGCCTCCCATCTAACGAGAACTCGCTATGACCAACCAAGGAAAATGAAAAGACTT
>NC_051402.1:45826515-45831515 GCF_015228065.2 Penaeus monodon | reverse complement strand
GTCCCTTGTCCTGCCACCTCACATGCACCCATTCCTCCTTCGGTTACTAATTATAAAGCTTGAATATAAATTCCTCATTTCATCAGTCCCTGATTTTACGTAATATGGATCAGTCGTAGTTATCGGTGACGCAAAGATTTCGGCGTCAATTTGAAGTATATTTTAAACTTTGTAATCTCCGGTTAAGTAGAGAAATGTGGGTTGAACCAGAATAAAAAATTGAGTAAAAATCTCCACAACATGACACTGAACATACTCGTGTAAAAAAAAACGACCCACTTTATTCAGCAAGGTCGGCTGGGCTAAGACAGGTCTTTGTTTGCCTGCTTGCTACACTTCCCTCTTCAACCTTTTAAAATGACAGCATAAACACAGATTCGATCACCATCCTTCGTCAAACTGATCCAAAATATATAAAGGAATAAAATCCTCATCCCCCACCCCCCCAACACGCCCCGTTTTCTCGTAATCTCCGTCGTTAAATGCCACACACAAAAAAAACGAAGCCAGTCAACGCACGCACGATGCCGCCCCCGACCGTATCGCAGCCATTACCTCATCAAGAAGGCAGCGAGGACCGACCCCTCACTCAGGCCCCTGCGCCAATGCCCCTTCCATCACTCTGCCCCCGACTAAACCACCATTTGTCATGCTCTCGATGTCTAGGTAATCCGACACGCTAAAACGAGCCTTCAGTAAGAGGAGGTGGTTTGGCGGGATTTCCTCCCCGGGAAAAGGGATTAAATGGCCATTAACGAATTAAGCGCACTCTGGCGGAGGGTATGATTGGGCTTCGTTCACCTGAGGAAGATCTTCGCTGAGGGGATTACTCGGATTACTCGACCAAGCCCCTTGCCCCTTGTCTTTAGGAAACTTCCGGATGTCTTTGAAGTTAACAAGGTATTTATTAAAGAAAAGAAGGAACATGTTTACTGATTATCAAAACAGAAACGACAAATCTACCCAAGTAAATGGAAAAGTATGGAAGCCAGGTAAGGGTGTGGGTGTGGCGGGCAGGTATCAGGACAGCTTCGAAAAGGAAATATAATGAAACGCGAGAGAGAGAGAGAGAGAGAGAGAGAGAGAGAGAGAGAGAGAGAGAGAGAGAGAGAGAGAGAGAGAGAGAGAGAGAGAGAGAGAGAGAGAGAGGGAGAGAGAGAGAGAGAGAGAGAGATAGAGAGAGAGAGAGATTGAGAGTTAGAGAGATAGAGAGTTAGAGAGATAGAGAGATAGATAGATAGAGAGAGAGTCAGTCAGAGTTAAACAGAGAGAAATTGAAAGAGAAAAGGAGAAAGAGAGATAATTTATCTTAACGCTGAGCACGAGGCTCGCCCGTCCTCCGTCGACATCTTGGATCTGAACTGGTTATCTGACTCCCGCTGTCCAGCCAGACAGTCTCCTCGCTCACTCACGACTTCTATTAACTTTAATATACTTCGCCAACAGTCGTGACTTGATCTGTGTGCTTGTAATCAATTTCATTATTCTGCTAACAGCGCCCCTCCCTGGGCCGGCCGGTGACTACAGCGCCGCCGCGGAATCGCGCGAAATCATTAATCTTGAGCATTTTTTTTTTTGTCGTGTAGATAAGGAGTCACTTAAATATTTTTCAAAGTCTCTAAGAAAACAAGTAGTTTAGCTTTGACTGTCATTGTGAGTTAATCATATCCATCAACACCGCATGCTGCATTGCCGAAGATCAAGGGAAAAAAACTCATATGACTAGCGCTGTGGAGTACTCAAAACACCCTAATCCCGACTCCAACCCCCAGGATTGATAATAAAAAAAAAAAAAAAAAAAAAAAAAAAAAAAATCATAACTACATCCCATGTCCTTCAAAACGGTTTGTGTCATATGGCTATAGCTATGCTTGTGTGGCCTTTTGATTGTATATTTTCGAAAAAAAGGAAAAATCATTATGCTTTAAAAAAATATATACAAATAGGACCGAAAATGAAAATGACACGATTTCTCAACCTCCCGGGTGGAAATAAAATGTGCAATATGCTTTTAAAAAGTGGGATTTTTGCGATTTATGTCGAGATCGGACTGGAGTCGGGACATTTTTTACCGACTCCCGACTCCAGCAACACCGAATTCCTTCCGACTCCACGACTCCACGAATCCACACAGGCCTGCATATGACCGTCAAATAGCACCACTAATGAAGTTTTTGATGAAGTGGGTCGAGTAGTCTCCATTTTCTGTTTTTAACATTTTTTTTTTTTGCATGGTGTCTTCTCTCAACATTTTAAAAAAAAGTTTTCACGAGGCGGGACACATGCTAAACACATGCTAGTTGCTCCTCATGGTCATTTGGCAGATGGAGGATTAACGCATGCTTCCTTATAAGAGAAGCAAAATAAAATGGATACCCCTAAAAAAAAAGAAAATAAGTACTCGAGAAAATGAGATTTTTGGTAGTAAAAAATGAATGATGAAAATGGAAGATGTAGAGGAAAGTAAAATAATAATAAGAAAAATAATTATTTTAAAAAATCATAAAAAGGAGAAAGAGGAGGAATACATTATGGTTAACAACAACAACGACGACAATAATAATAATAATAATAATAATAATAATAATAATAAAAACCCTTGCGGTAGGGATCCCAGAAGCCAGATATGACGCCCACGATAATATCAAGGATTACGCGGCCAAGCAAATATTTACACAAAGGGAGGAGATTAAGGCCGAGATGAGGGATCATGGGGCGATGGGGGGGGGGGGGCATGGGGCATACGCCAGCCCATAACCATGAGTTTATGGTGGCCGGGCTGGCGTTGCCTCGGGCACGTGGCACGCATGTGGGAATGGATCCATATGTGCCTATATAGTTCGTTTATACAGTGTATCCTTGTAAATGAATGACTAAATTAATAAATAAATACATACATAAAGACATATATGTATCTATATATATAAACACACACACACACACACAAACACACACATACACACACACACACACACACACACACTCACACACACACATATATATATAGAGAGAGAGATGTAGCAAGAGTTAAGGAGATGCAGGTGGAGGTGTGCGTGGGCAAGACAAGTGCCGAAGCTTGAGTGGCTCGAAGGCGAGGAAGGTGAGTGAGTGAGAGAGAGAGAGAGAGAGAGGAAAGAAGAGAGAGAGAGAGAGAAAGAGAGAGAAGAGGGGAGGAGAGAGAGAGGGGAGAGAGAGAGGAGACAGGGGAGAGAGAGAGAGACAGGGAAAAGAGAGAGGAGACAAGAGAAAAAGAGCGAGGAGAGAAAAAGAGAAAAAGAGAGAGAGAGAGAGAGAGAGATGAAGAGAAGAGAGAGGAGAGGAAGAGAGAGAGAGACAGGAGAGAAGAAAGAGAGAGACAGGAGAGGGGAAAGAGAAGAAGGAGAGAGAGAGAGAAAAGGAGAGAGAGAGAGGGAGAGAGAGAGAGAGAGGAAGGGAGAAGTGAAATATGGGTAGGAAGGGATAAAAGGAGTGAAAAACGAACGAAGCAGAATCGGACAAAAGAGACAAAAACAATCGAATCCTCCCTTTTTTTCTCCTACGAAAGGCCCTACATCGTGCTCAATCCTTTATAACACCGAATCCAATCCCCCCTTTTCCAATCCTTTAAGCCCCATTTCACACCCCACTGCACCACCCCCTCTAAGAACTCCCGCGACCTTCAGCGCCAGCAGGGAGTTCTTATAGCCTCCAGAGAACCTCCTTAGGGGCGTCTGGGGCCTGACGTAGACGCTTGGAAGACCCGAAGTCTCCGTCGGTACTTTGACGGCCTCGTTTTAAAGAGTTTATTGGGGGTCTGTTTCGACAGAGTTTGTTTATATCAACAGCGATAGTAGTTTAACGTTTCGAAAGTTTATTTAACTGTCATAAAGATTATTGATTGATATTGATGTTACTGTAATTTGTTTTCATTATTATAACTATTATCATTATCATCTTCACTATCAACATTCATTTTGTATCATCATTACCATTATAATTATCAGTTTCATTATTCAATTTATATTATTATCATTATCATAATTATTATTATCATTATACTTATCATTAGTATTATTATCACTATAATCATCATCATTATTATTAAAATGCTCATTATCATTAACGTTTTATTCATTTTAGTCATTAACTGATCTTTATCTATTTCTTTTTCTTTTAACTGCATACCCCATTATTTTCCCAAACCGAGAAATATAACCACATATAACACTGCACATGAGTCTTTATCCTAAACACAAACAAAGTCCTTCGGTTTCGTCCCAAGGTGAGCACGAGCATCAGAGCCATCTCGCGAGTGGGAAACGAGGTGCCAGAGACTTCAGCGGACACTCACACAACCACCCCACCTTCGTCGGGGTGAGGCGGGGGGGGGGGGGGTTTCTTCGTCTGTTCCTGCGACGCCAGATATATAACCAGACCGCTTCGCACCCATTCGTCTGCAGTAAATACGACCGGCAGGAGCGTCTGATGGCTACACTCGCTAGCTTTTCGACGCGGGGAATAATAATGCACGAGCGAGGCTCTTCCAATTATGCATCGTGTCCAAGTGCTAGACATATTCCTCCGTATAAGGGGCGGGGTATGTAACGCGCGGCTCTTCAAGGCGTCGAGGGAACACTGGCCTGGCGGGAGGGCGGCCATGCGAGCAGACGCGGCTTTTTTTTGCGAAATTAATCAAACACTTTTCCTCGAGTTTTTGTTAAAATCCGAGGATGGTATTGCTTCCTCTTTTTTATATAACCTGTCGTAAGGTAACACTAAAGCTACCGAATAAGAAAAAAATCTAAACCGAACTCTCTGTTTGCCTACAGTGACAACGAAGCGAAGACAGTTATGTAAATGTAACCTTAAGAGTATTCCTTTCGCGACAATAAGACGCGTCAGCACCAGCCAGCGCTCCCGGCTACCGCAACACACCAAATACATGAACGCCTACAGCCATTCACGTCTACGATGCAGGCGCTAAATTATCAATAAATTATCAAGCACCGTAACTAAAAGAC
>NC_051402.1:45801515-45816515 GCF_015228065.2 Penaeus monodon | reverse complement strand
TGTGGTAAAGTTGGCAAGACACATGCAAAAACTGAAACATAGGAGTACACATACATACACAGATGCAAGCAAGCAAGCAAACAAACACACATACACACATACTCACAAACACACACATACACACACACACACACACACACACACACACACACACACACTTACCCTACTAGACTACACACTCACAGGCCCTCCCTCACACAAATAAAAGGGTCTTTACAAAGTGCAAACGTAAATCATACACTCAAAAGAGACCCAAATGAAAGCGGACAATGTTGATCAAATAACTGCAGGCAGACTGACCACACCCCTGAACCTTCCCCTTTGAGGCAGCGGCCGCCCCTTCCGCCCATAACATCACTCACCGACACACGCCCACAAAGGAATTAATGGCGACCCTAATACAGTGTGTGGAAATTCATCGTCATCAAGGCCACTGTGATACCCTTTTTATTCATGAGATTATTCTCTCTTTCTCTGGATGTCTGTCCATCTGTCTGTCTGTTTGTTTGTTTGCCTGTTTTATATCTTTCGTCTTCCTGCACATTCTCTGGCTGTTAGCGTATGCACAACACAGTCAGTCTAACACACTCTTCGACCCTAGGCTGCTGCCTTCATTAACAATCCGTAAAATCTCATTACATAATCTTTAAAACACACAGACACAGACGCAGACACCGACACACACGCACGCACGCACACACACACACACACACACGGACCTTACAGGAGGATCCAAAAACGTGGGGCGTTGAGATTTCGAGGGACGTGACGTGCGCTGTAAACACGGCGTCTCCTCACCTGACAACACAAATGTAAACAAACACCGTAACTTCCCGTTTTCAGCGTCCCTTTGACAGCAATATGGGCCTCTAACTCGTCTAAAACAATAAACATTCCCTATTTTTGAGAGAGGAATAATATATATAACTCTACTGGAAATGCCGACGTCTGAAGATAAACATCGTTGTTAAAAAGTCAAAGAACCTGAAAAAAAGAAAACATGGGTTGACGGCCGTGTTTCCGAACAGGTTAATTTACAAGTCAATTAATTTTGTATACGCTTTTTAGCCGGTACCCTACAGCTCCGACGAACTCGTGCTTGATGGCGTGTGGTGATAGTCCCTTACTAACGAACAACACTTCATTCTTCTCTCTCTACTTGTTAACTTACTATCACCAAGGTTACAAATTGACCGACGGGAAATGGCGGTTTGAGCTTGAGGCGCATGGCAATGTATAGGGGCATGGTATGTGAGACAACGAGGGTCAAATATATACAAACCTTGCTAGAAAATATGACAAGAGGCCAAAGGTTAGCTGCCATGATCAATAACCAATTTCCACAGTAGAGTGACCTTGTGTATCTTTTTTTTTTATATATAGCATGGATATGAATAGACGTTTTATTAAAGGCACACCAAAGGGATGCAAAGAAGTAGCAAGGTGGCGCTTTCGGAACAGCCTCTCACACCCTACATGCAAATTACCTCACCTGGGTACCTGTATCTCCCCCCGTGATCAGGGCCGCCGATCGTTTGGAGCCAATAAATACACTCTTTTAATTGTGCTGCCGATTGGCGGACAGACACTCGTAGCGACTTACAAGATGGAGCTTCTGACTTGTACAGCTTCGTATACTCTCGCTTTTGATCCCACAGCAGATTTATGGGCGTAATTAGCATATTCCTGGTACGTCCGGTGAATCGAACTTACGGTGTCGACTTGTTGACGCTTCTTGGCCGGCGAGTAATGAATAGCCATACAATCCTACGCTTTCAGACGTACCAAAAGGACAACCATTCATAAAAAGGGAAAGGAAAAAGAAGACACAGAGAGAAATAATATACATGTAATTAAAATAAGAGGAGCGAGCTCATTAAAGATGGTAATGGAGAGCAGATGCAGAAAACAGAAAAGTTTGGAAGACGTACGAAACATAAAAAAAGAATAAAAAAAATAAGCGCAGTCACCAGCTGGCACTACTTCATCATCATTTCGTGCAGTTGCAAATGTAACAGCCTGGGGATATTTACGTCCTGCAACGAGTCGGCAGGGAAGTACACGGTTACAAAAAAATCATAATTGCCGCTCACAAAACACCAAAAGTCTTGCACTACAGCCCACGTCCACCCTTTTCACTCTTTCTCCCATTTCTCATGCAGGCGCAGTCATTCTACTTCTTGTCAGGTAAGCAAACACTTGCTGCTTCTCATACTGATTGTTATGCAACTGTCTGCAAATCTCAGTGTGCTTCTACCTGTTCGAAGTTTCTCCTAAACTTGTGTAGGAACAAAGATGTTCATTTACATCAACTTATTAGCATAAAGAAAACAGCAAAAACATTTCACTAAGTTCTAAGGTTCCAAATTACGTTCTTATAAGTCGCACTTTCTCGCGAAACGCTATTAGCTGAGGGTACATGACGTCATCCGACAAGGCAAAGCTGACTGGCGGAGAGGCGAGGGGCGAGGTCATGACGTCACAGGTGGGACTGGCTGTGACGTCACACCTGTTCCAAGAGACAAGGCGCGGAAATGGGAAGTTGCCAGTGACTCCGTGTACCTGGAATGCCTTTAAGGTGAGCGGAAGATGGCGTTACGGCCGCGCCAAGGTTCCGGAAAGGTGCGTCATGGCGTGAGTCACTCCGGGTGGAGATATTTTATTGCGATCTCCAAATAAAGAGTGGCATACCGAATTCTGCCTATCGTAGGTGACTAAACCAAACCTAGTATCAATGACAAAAATCCTTAACATGCTTTGCTATAGGTCAGTGTTTGTTTTCCTGTTGCAAAGATCTGCAATGAAACGCAACCGACACCAGAAATCAAAACGGCGACTAACGCAACAGGTCCAGTCCACCAACTCCCCAGCCCCGCTTCAGCGTCGGCGCGATCTGTCTGATGAAGCGATACCAACCCCCGCCTCCTTATTCGCCCGCCACAGGGCCACCCGAAGTCCTCATATCTTGATTAATGCCAGGAATTAGATGTACAAGGGTCAGGCGAGGGTGATAATTATGCAAAGCGTGTGGGAGCGACAATAAGCCTCGAACACGACGCCTGAGACTATCGACTCCGCCTCATTATCAAGGTATCGCACTGCCATTAGCAAGATAATAGACCATTAGAGCTTCTCGCGCCTGCTCTTAACTCTGGCCTTGAAATGAAGAATGAGAAAAGGGAAATACGAGGATGAGAGGGAGGCAGGAAGGAAGGCAGAGAGAAGGAGAGACTAGATATCCCATGGTTTTAATGACATGAAGATGGTGCCACCTGATATACATTTACAATGAAGAAGCAGCAGCGTGGCGGGGACCTCAACGTGAGATGCGGGCAGACGCAGATATGTTACAACTGTCACTAAGACCCTCCTTTGCACTCTTCACATTCGCGTACTGTCATACCATCCTCCAAATTGTCTGCAGTGTCTTGCAACGTTTATCATCTCGAGGGCAACTTGTCTATAGATTGTGCGTTGTATGAACCAAGTCGCATAAAAAAGGCAACAAAACGAACACGTCATCTCGTTCATATTGAGGATGAGCCATACACGCTAAAGTCAAAGTCGGGGTCGCTATCTGAATTCGGACATGGGTTTGGCCACGCTTGTAATAGAACCTCTTGAACGCAACCCATATAAATCTCGATAAACAATTGACGTATTGGTGTCGGGTTCACGTGCCTTTCATGCGGCTTCCAGCACGGCCAACTATCAGGTTCTGCGGCTGCGTCACGTTTCAGGGTTTCCGCCTTCTGAACCCTCCAAAAAGAACAGGAGAAACTGAAAGAAACTAATGCTATGTCGTCACTTCCGCAGCCGTTCAGCATAAGCAATACACATTTCGAAGAAAATGCAGGTGGTTGCGAGCTGAGTAAGTTGACCTTGGAATCTTGAGAAAAAAAAAGTGTGTTATTCTAAACTTCCTTCATAACGACGTCATTGTATTCCTTGCTTTCCGTGTGCGGGGGAAGGAATGGCTAGCGCAAGTTATGTTGAGATGTTCAACTTCAGTCAAGATTTTTATGCTAAAGTATTCCTTGCCTTTATCTTACGTCAGCTTCGTAAGCTTTTATAATATATAAGTACCACGATTATTTACTTTTCACTTCCCGGATGAAATGAATTAAGAAAAGTATCGCGCAAAATGACGAAAGAGAGAAATGCAAGAAACCTAAAGGAATGGACCTGCGTTGCCTGCTTCCTCCCTCCCTCCCTCTCCCCTTCCCTCCCGCCCTCAGTTTGGGGAGTGGGTGGGTGGGGAGGGGGGAGAGGTTTGCCCCACCTGGCGTCTTGTTACAATCATGGTTACGGTCGTTGACGTCACGCCGCTGAGCAGATCTGGTCGCGAGGAGGACGCGGGGGGGGGGGGGGGATCAGAGGGAGCCGGGCGCGGAGAGGGTCGTCAGGGAGAGTGGAGATGGGGAGAAGTGGGAAGCGAGCGAGTGGAAGGAGGAGGCTCAGACGCGAAGGAGGGAGAGAGGGCAGGGCGAGAAGGGTTAAGACACTTGCAGGGGATCTGCAAGAGTAAAAGAATGAGGCCCCACACACCGCCCGCCCGCCCGCCCGTCCCAGCTGCCGAGGACGTGCTACTGAAGGCGTCGGTGCCTGAGCGATACTTTGGCCAGGAATCACAGGCAGTCATTCGCCCTCCCCAAATCTTTCACCAACATTTAGATTTAAAATAGTTACTGCATCATAGCAGTCATCCCATATAAATATACACTGGTATGCAAGTTATCCGTGTCGGGTTATCATAATAATCGCATTTATTACATTCTGATATAGTACGAAAATGCAATTATAGCGATGCAAAAACATAATGTAACAGGCGTTTAATACATTCTGTTGAGTACGAATAATTATAGCAATGCATTAACATAATATACCATGCATAACCTAAGCAAAAAACCTGAGACATGCCTACGAGCCTATGTGTCTAAAGAAACCAAAATCACACACATCTCCAAACTCTTACGATCAGGCAGCCATCACAAGCGTGTAACACTCAAGACATCATCATGTGCTAGTGTGAGTTAAGAAGACCACGAGGACCTGGCTCTTCTTACACGACACTCGCTTGAACGTGGGGGAGGGGGAGGGGGGAGACGTTCAATGCCACATTTCCTCTGAGTTCTGCAGGGTCACACTTGTTTGCGAGAGAGATAATCAACAAGTGTAAAGGCAAAAAAATTATCACGCAGTTCGGCAGTGTTTTTTTTTCCCGTTCGGCTTCAGTAACACGACGCTGACAAGTTAGCGTCGGCGGCGAGTGACACGTGGCACATCAGTGACGAAAGCCGCAGTGACACAGCTCGATCTCGGGACGGGGTTGTGGCCACAGTGCTGCTTACCTTTACACACTTATTCTACTTGTATTGTAATAAATACTGAAGAAAAGAGTATGCTTCTAAACGACCGCCAATTGTGATTCCCACAGGAATGTATTCATCACTCTCTCCATTCTCCTCGGATCATATAAATCCCTTTCTTACATCTCCTTCGCCACGTCACTGTTTTGGATTAGTAATTCCCAACTCTGCGTCATACCAGGTGAGACTCTGGGCCGAGCAATTTCCTATGTGAATATAATTCCCACTTCCGCTATTTCGTCACACAGTGTAAAAGAAGTAATTCCTCCTATTGCTTGATATTTCGTTCTCAATCGTTTTCTGCGCTGCTTATTCTCGGTGCTGGACACTATGCATGTGAAACGGTATAAGCGTGCGTCATAATGGTCACAGAAGCTTACACGAACGAACCTTCGCTCACGGGCAAGGCTCTGTTGATGCCCGAGCCATGTGTCGGGGACTCGGCAAAACCGCAGGCAACTTACTCCTCCCCATCTGGTAGACAGTTAAGAGACAGAAATAAAGAGAAAAAAATCGCGTCTGTTCTTCTTGCTCTCTAACCGCGTCGTCCCAAGGGATGTTTACTCAGGTTGACGCCATGCACGCTGCCTTCGACCGCGTGGCCTACGATGCTGCAATCCGTACTACTGTACATTTCGCTTTCGTCAGACTCGGAAGACCTCTGAAGCATAAAAAATATCACGAGGTTTCGCTTTTCCTCGCATCCTAATTCAACAACAACAAAACTAAATCGTTTTCACACATCAAACAAACAAGCCACTAAACACACCAAGCCATTGACAAGGACAGATTTTAGGATGACTTTTATCCTCCATTTCCTCGCTGTATCTCCGACGCAGCATCCCCCCCCCGTTCAAAATTCTCCATACGGAAACCACCTGATAGCAATCCATCTGCCAGGCTCTGCAGTTGCCGAACCTCCCTTTTAATGGCACTAGGAAATCACGCCATGTTCCCACTAAAAACCCATGGCATTCCCGTCAACGCTTCAGTATCTACCAGCCTTCAGCACCTACCAGTACTCCCCCAGGCCTGGTATCTGCGACGGAGAGAATACGCAGCCAAGTAGGAGGCCATAAGGTGGGCCGAACAGCTGTGTAACCGGGATGTGCAGTACTCGAGCTCCCGTCGCTCTGGCCCTTTTGGAGAAGGGGAAGGCAAGGGGAAGGGAGGAGGAGGGATAATATATACTTGTGTGTGAATGTGTGTGTGAGAGTGTGTGTGAGAGTGTGTGTGTGTGTGTGTGTGTGTGTGTGTGTGTGTGTGTGTGTGTGTGTGTGTGTGTGTGTGTGTGTGTGTGTGTGTGTGTGTGTGTGTGTGTGTGTGTGATTTGTGTGTGTGATTTGTGTGTTTGATTTGTGTGTGTGTTTGATTGTGTATTATTGTGTGTGTGTGCGTGTGTGTGTGTGTGTGTGCGTGTGTGTGTGTGTGTGTGTACATATATATATATATATATATATATATATATATATATATATATATATATATATATATATATATATATATATATATATATATTTATATATGTGCATGTATAAGAGAGAGAAAGAGAGAAGAGAAGAGAGGAAAGGAGAGACAGGCAGACAGACAGAGGGGAGCTGTCCCCCATGAAAGTAACAGGATTACCTAAGGCCCCAGAAGGGTACAGCTGGACACTGCTGTCTCAAATTCCACTAGTCTCAATCATAAAGGCAGTCTGGGGCGGCGCCATGACAGCCTTTGTGAATACTTGACAGAGATAATGTTCATGCGGAGGGAAAATGCAAGGTATACTATACAAAACGGAAATTAATTGTAAAAAAAGTAAGATTGTGAGGGAAAAGAACAAAGAATTGTAAGATGAGCATCATACCTAATACGTTTTCGGTTTTAATCAATTCCGTGATGAAATAACTCGTAATAATAACTTCATAAATAACTTAGTGAATAACTCGAAAATAACCCGTACGTAATGAAATTTGTCGTTTCAGTTCCGCGAGAAGTGATTATCTGATCAGACGCCTCATGAAAAGGTTTACTTGAATTTACTTGGCTTGAATATTGAGGTATTTGAATTGCGACAGAAAATATAAGGAAGAAAACGGTAGAGGCAATGGACAAAAGTTAGAGTACTAGAAACGATGAGTGAAACAGCACGCGTGAAGTAATAAATATGTGGGGAGAGGGAAAGGGAGAAGGAGAGAGAGTGTGAACTATGAGATGGAACCACATGAGCGGTTGGGAGGGTAAGACGGGGAGGAGAAGGGGCGGGGATGGGAAGGGAGGAGGGAAGGGTGTGGGAGGGGAGGAGGGAAAGGTATGGGAGGAGAGGAGGGAAGGGAAGGCGACGGGCGAGGGAGGGGTGGAGGGAAGGGTATAGAAAGGGTGCAGAAGAGGGAAGGGAGCTGTCAAGGGAGGGAAGGGGGGAGAGACGGGAAGGGATAACGTAGGGGAGGGCAGGAGAAGGGTATCACAGGGAGGGGAAGAGGGTAGGCATGGGAGGGTGGAATGAAGGGAGCAGAGAGAACAGAGCAAGAAGTGGGCCCAGAATGAGGTACGGACAGACAAATGGCTCGGAGGATTGGCCTAAGGACTAACGGAAGTTCGAAACGCAGAAGAATGAGAGAGAAAGAGAGAGAGAGAAAGAGAAAGAGAAAGAGAAAGAGAAAGAGAGAGAGAGAGAGAGAGAGAGAGAGAGAGAGAGAGGAGTTGAAAACTACGACACAGGACACTAAATCCTTAACAGTCTTACAGGAGAAGTAAAAAAAAAAGAGAGAGAACAGAAAAAAAAGGATTAGAGAGAGACGACTCGGGGAGGAAAACGCTCGGGAGCGGGTCGTCAAAAAGCCATATACGGAGGCAGGATAAGTCTGACAAAGCTGCTATCACTGCAAGACCCATTATGGGGATGGAAACAAGGGGGTTAAAACGAAGTGACTGATGTAGCCTACTCACAGGCCCGGTAAAATGTCTCCCTCCTGCGTTCCTTGAGGAGTGTGGCAGCGGGAGGAGGGCGAAGAGGGCGCCACGCGTCGTAAAGGGAAATAAAGAAAGGAGGGTGAGGGTGAGGGTGACCTGAGGAAGGCCAAACCGCACGACACCCGGAAGCCAGGGTTAACGACGAGGCCGAACAAGACCGAACAAGGAAATGAAGAGGAATTGAGAGTGGCTGTGGATCCACTGGAAACAAAGCTATGGACAGTGAATAGGGTTGCAAAGAAATAATAGCAATGGTAGTGACAATAATAATAACGCCAAATATATAGTAAAAAAGAAAGAAAATGAAAATACATGACTAAATCAATAAACAAACACACACACACACACACACACACACACACACACACACACATATATATATATATATATATATATATATATATATATATATATATATATATAATATATATATATATATATTTCCACTCTCCGTGGAAAGGAACTGGGGACCCTACCACGTACTCACTCCAAGAGCATCACAACGTGAAAACTGCAATTGAGTATCATGCTGTGACCACGGCGGCTCAGACATGAACCTACCGTTAAATGATGATGATGAATCATCCAGTCAAATAATCGAACTAAGGCGGTAAAAATTATCCTATATCTACTATGACGTTAAACTGCAAAACACACTGCTTTGACTGTTGGTTTCGGATGCTATTCGGTGACCCATTTTCAAAATGAGATACCATTTTCAGATCAATTCCTACTCTACTATTTTGTCCAACTCCGTGCTGGGGTAAGTAAAAGTTTTCGAAACCGGAAGCGTAAGTTCAACCACAAAGTGACGCCTGATAACATTCACTATGACATACAGGGCCCGACGACAAAGTACACAAATAGTACCAGTAGTGGTATTACATAAGAGTTAATAAAGTGACAGTTACACTCACTGGTTTGCCACAACACATTGTATTGCTGAATCTAAGCGTTTATAAAATTACAAGCATAAAAAGTCGAACGAAAGTGAAATAAAATTCCCTCGTGCCCCAACATCTGCACCACACACGAGGAATACATAATGGACACACGCCATGCCTGATGTGATAGGCACAAGCACATCCACAAACACGTTCGGGGGAATCTGTGTCGTGTTTACATACAGAACGCACGCGGCACAAACAGACGCACGGGCTTTATACAACAGTGACATCTTTGAATGAAACCTATTCTCTTTAGTGCCTATTTACGAACAATTCACTATGCATACTGGTGGCTCCATTGGAATTTTATGATCAGAATCGCAGTCACGTACTTCATAGGCGTACTAGAACGCTTTGTACTTTAGAGAAACCAGAAAACGCCCTGTACTCTAGAGAAACCAGAGAACGCCCTGTACTCTAGAGTAACCAGAGAACGCCCTGTACTTTTGATAAACCAGAGAACGCCCTGTATTTTAGAGAAACCAAAGGGCGCCCTGTACTTTATAAGAGCCAGAAAATGCTGAAATGTGACGTCTGAAATCTGCCTTCACTCCCGAACATCCGCCACCTTTTGTTTTCAGAGAGGATGGGTCGGTCACTTCCCTCTCTGACATCTGCATCGGGGGATGTCAAATCGTCGCCGGAACTTGTTTACAGAGGCATACGGCTCACGGTTTAGATTCTGTTCTGTTTTTCTTTTCTTTTTTTCTAGTTTTTAGATCATAGCAAAGCTAAAGTATCGTAAAAATACCAGGGATGGCGAGAAAGAAAAAAAAATAAAGAAAGAAAGCAACAATGAGTTTCTAGTTAAACATTTCGGTCATTATTTTAACTGACAACAGTTAGCAACGACGCCACACGCTGAAGCAGTAGCATGAGCCAGTGTTGCCAGGGTGGTGTTGCATCATTTCCAAGGGGAGGAGGGAAAGGGAGAGGGAAGGGAGGGGGAGAGAGCGACGAGAGGAGACGAGGGGGTGAGGGGGAGGAGATAGGAGAAGAGAAGAGAGGGGAGAGAGGAGAGGGAAGGAGAGAGAGGAGACGATGGGGGAGGGGAGGAGAGGGAAGGCGGGCCGGGGGTGAAGACCGTAATCCCAGCTTGGAGGAGCAAGATAAGCAAAGTCACTGAGGACTCCCTTCATGCGGATTTAAACATGTGAAGGAGGCCGGGGCAAGACAGGGCTAAGTGAGAAACTCCTGGGATCTAATGTACCAAGTTTGTGTAAAGCAATACCCACCCTTCGCGTCTACACGTTTGCTTGTTGTTTTGCCTTTACATTCTGTGTGTGCGTGTGCGTGTGCGTGCGTGTGTGTGTGTGTGTGTGTGTGTGTGTGTGTGTGTGTGTGTGTGTGTGTGTGTGTGTGTGTGTGTGTGTGCGCGCGCGCGTGCGTGCGTCTGTGTGTGTGTGCGCGTGTAAGTGTAGTTACACACACACACACACACACACACACACACACACACACACACACACACACACACACACACACACACACACACACACAGATACGCATAAAAACATGCATATATATGTCTGTGTATGTGTATATATACATACATACAATAAGTATTGTGTATATATATGTATGTATCTTCTTTTAACGGTAGGTTCATGTTACACACACACAGAAGTATGTATGTATGTATGTATGTATATGTATATGTGTGCATGTATAACATAACAAGCTTAACAAGATATCACAAACAGGAACTGCATATGACAACGTGGGGCGTGAACTGCCTAGCGAAAAGGTGCTAAAGTGTGATGAATTTTAGTGAACGAGGGATGCCTCATGGTGGGAGGGAGTGTGCCAGAAAAAAGTACAAAACGTAACAACACACGAACAAAAAACACAAATAATGAATCATATCAGTACCTCACTTTTCCCCACTAACTTTATCCGCGAGTTGGACATCGTGACCTAGCGATAATGAATGGATAATGAAGTCAGGTGCATGTGCTACGAACCCCCCCTCCCCCATTCCTCTTAGCGGATGTAACGACAGGGTGTGAAAATTCCTTATAAAGCTTGGCCATCCCAATGTCGTATGTTGGTACTGGATGGAGGAATATGTAACGCGGCAAATTCGTGATCAGGATAGATTTCACGTTTTGTTATTTGTATATTCTAAATCATGGGGGGCGGGTCTTCTGAATGTTTCGGTCCTTCTTACAAAACACAAGGTACATTGCGGTGTTGCTTATACGTACACAACAAACACGTACATACCCACCCATAAATATATATGTATGCATGCATGTGTATATATATATGTATATACATACAAACACATATACGTACCATCTATCTATTCATCTGTCTGTCTGTGTATGAACCTACCCACATACATACGCATATTGAAAGAGACAAGTAGAGAAAACTACCCTATTAGCGGCACCATTTGACCAGTCACTGGCACCGGCGTCATCCGATCTGGCTTATATCATTCCAACAATATCTGTCCCATTACATCATACAATAGCGTCACAAGAGCATGTTTGGATCAGGAGACTCCATCTTTTAGTGTCTTCTCATTTCAAAACAAAAAGATGCTATCGTTAATCACTACTTTCGTTGAAAATAAGCGCGTTGCCCCCCCCCCCCACACACACACACACATATATATAAAGGAAACCCGGATGCGATATATTATTGTCATCAATATACTTTTAAAACTTAAACCGTTAATGTATAAACATCCCTCGCAAACTAGACTGGAAAAAGTGCATGACGATAATAAGCTGTGAATCACGAAATCCTGTCCGTATCTCATGCAAAGTATGCCTGACCTGTTGCTGAGCGTGACACGAGAGACGCACTCAGATAACTTTTCGAAAATCACATACTGTACACACGAAAAAAAAACTGAATAGTTCCCCCTCAAAACTAGTTCTGGCCCTCTGGTTTGCATGTTCATGAATAACACTTAATGCTCGAGCGTTATTAGAAAGGTTTTATTCGATAAAAGACATAATGCGACTTACCAAGCCCCCTGGGTATCGCGGTGTTGTGCCACACTGAATCCGAATTTGCTATCGGAGGGTCCTCTATGAAGCACAAAATAATCCGACTCGATGTTGAAGCTCATTGCCGCGCCGAGAAGCAAGCACCAGCATGTCAAGGCACGGAGAGATGCCATCGTGATTGCTTTTAAACTTCCTCCGTCCATGATGGCAATGATCGAGCAATAAATACACTTGCTCGTAGTCTTTTTTTCAAATTTCTGTATATAATCTCGTGGAGACAATTCAACGACACTTGTTATTCAATTGCTGCCATCGTAGGACTATCACACCGAAATCCAGTCTCTCCTGCAGGTCGATGATCACGAGATTCAGAACGAACCCGAAAGTGAACTCCACTCAGAGGGCGCTCGGACCGTCCGCTCGCACACCCTTCTCGCACCGGCGACAAGCTTCAACTGGCGGCCCAGCGACCCGTCCCGCGGTATAAGAGCAGAGCGGGTGATCTCAACTCTTCCTGAGAATATCTTATTTAATCAAAGAAACGCGATCAAACATGTGACATTCACTCCGCTTACCATTGAAGTTAAGGATTATAATAACAGGAAAGGAATGTCGTTAAAACAGTACCTTTCTTATAAATCACATTCAGATCCCCATGAGAAGTGGCTCTCCCGGTAGTTGCCAGCAAGGGATTTTTGTTATAATCGCAGAATAAATTCGTACACCATCTGTTCGTCCTAAAATGTTATTGCAGATTTATTCGCGTACATTTTATGACAAACTGTTGTTATGCTTTCAATAACTTGTGTAAGATTTAATGAACAGATGTATTTCACAGTTGCATAAATATTGAAAATACTGAAGGTAGACTAAAATATCAACCGCACAGAACTGTCATAATTCAGAGCTGAAAATTAAGATACAAATCAACCCAATATATTTCAGATACCACACATGACGGAATCATGATGTGTTCCTTACACTTTTTGTTTATGCTTCTCAAGGAAAGAAACAATCTTGACCAGACAGAATTCCACGTAAGCATAGGCCTATACTCATAAAACAAGAAAATCTAAGCCTCCAAACAATCAAAAACCTATATACGTAGCCTTTAGCAACACATACATAATCAACAAACATCGAAAGGCCTAACCTCATTCTTCCTATTCTCTCAGTACCTCACTCCCGAGTACCTCACCCCATCCCCCCCGACCCCTACTTTGCCTCCCATGCCAACTGGAGTGACGTCACTGGGAACCGGCTTCCAGGATGCGCTCAGCTGCTTCATATCTGTGACGTATTGGATAAAGGAAGTTTCTGGGGACCATTTTCGTGATGTCCGATGAAACAGTTTTTATTATTTTTTTTTCTATGAAAATACCTGCTTTTTTATGTCTGGATGTGTATGTCTTTATATCCCACGCAAAAACGTTATCAATGGATATTTCTTATTTGTCTAACATAAGCATACATATATGCAAACATGAATACGATTAATGCGATTAATGAAGTAAAGAGGTGAAGAAATCCAAGGAGGTGGGGGTAAGAAGGTAAAGTGTTGAAATTGTAAGGAAGTTAGAGGTTATAAAAAGCAAGGGGGCGAAACCCCTTGCGTGGTTTTGTTTCTTTATCTCTGGTTCATGTCTGGAATATCGAGGGGGGGGGGGAAGTAATTGTTTTGATTTTATATTTTGTTTGCTGCTGTGCTGGCAGATGTTATTATTAAAATTGATGTGCTAAAGTAAACACTTCTCTTTCTTTTTGTAATAAATATGTATATAATCATATATATATTTATTTGTTTATATATTTTTAGTTTATTTACGTTTTATTTTTTTTTATTTTTTTTTTGTAGTAACTAGATTAATGGAACTAAGAAAAAAAATTAAATAAAATTTCATTTTATTTTCTTTGTTTATTTATCTGTTTATTTATTTATTTTTTTATAGCTATTTAATTAACGAGGAACGATTAGCAGTTAGTGATGGGCTTAAAATACGTTAAATTAAAGTTAGTGGCTACATGACTACAGACAACTGTTAACTTTGTTCATTTCTTCTTCTTTTTTGTAACAAGAAAATCTAATGCAAAAAAAAAAAGAAAGAAGTTGGGAGTTCCAGGGCTGGTCGAGAGATATAGAATGTAGTACAAAAAAACGTGGGGTAATGGGTGATGAAGGGGAAGTAAAGCTAGACAGAGACAGGAGGAAAGCGGGTGAGATGAGATGTGGGACGAGTTGATGTGAGTGATGAGAAAACAATGTTAGGATATCTGCTTAGAGAACCGGATCAAGTGTTTAGATATTCATGTGTGGGGGGATTGAATACTGTGACAACTGAAACATGAATATCTATTTATTTATTTTTATTTTATTTTTTATTTATTCATTTATTTTTCAAGTGCTCTGTCCTACAAGGACGTTGGCGATCATGGTTTATACATGATTTTCTTGGCAATTTTAGAGCGGTGGTTTGCCGTTGCCTTCCGCCCGGTGTTTTTATCGAGTGACCAAGTATATATATATATATCTAACCGAGTGGTTAGAGCATCGGACTCAAGACTGTTACGATGGCAATCTGAGTTCGAGTCACCGGCCGGCGCGTTGTTCCCGTGGGCAAGGAATTTCAAATGGATTGCCTACCTTCTTCTTTCTTTTAACGGAGAGTCCCGGTGTTACCTAAAAGGTAACACCGGCACTCTCCGTGGAAAGGAATTGGGCATCCAATCAGGCAAGGGTGGCACTGTCATATAACCTCAGGCTGC
>NC_051402.1:45776515-45794015 GCF_015228065.2 Penaeus monodon | reverse complement strand
AGGGGAAGATGTGGCGAAGTGCCATGATTTTGGGGAAAAGTTTTGGCTTTTTCCAAAATTTCCCTTTTTTACACTTCTAGAAAATTAATTTCATGTCACCCATGATTAAAAATGCTTTCACCCCTATCAAAATCTCATGGGGGCCCTGGGGATGTTCCTTCCCCCCCAGGCTTTTTAGGGCTGGGAAACAAGCTCACCATTGAAAGCCCCTTTATTGTAATAAAAAGTCATCCCCGGGCAAAGTAAATTGGTTGCAGCTCACCCCTTTTCCTTGATGGTCAAAGGGGGGAGGGAAATTAGCGGGGTTGTTTTTAGAGAGAACTGCCTGGCGAGTGCATTAGAAAATGCCTCTAGGAATCAAAATGTTTAAACCCTCTTCAATGAGGTTATTGATTTTGTTTGGATTTTTTTTTTCTTTTTGATTTTTTAAATGTGGCCCAAAAACCTCTGATTTTTTGGAAGAGCTATTTATTGTAGAGACAAAGTATCCCCGGAGCCCTCTTTTTGTTTGTTTTATTATTCTACGACCCCTAGCTCTTGTAGTTTTTAGTTGAAAAAAGTTTTTCTTTAGTGATTTTTATTTTTAAAAAGCCTTTGGGCCCCTTTATTGCGCCCGGCAAAGCCCCCTGCGGAAAATCGGGTTTCCCCCAGGAATTAGCTTAACGCATTGTCAAATTTTTGGGAAAGGGGAAATACAATGCTGTTTCCCTAAAATCAAACTGAATATTTTTTACTTTATCATCAAGGGTTTTTCCCCAACAATTTTCGAGGGGGGACGTTCCTTTAAAAGGCGACCCATTTCGGGCTCTTTTACGTTAAAAAAAGGCCTGAACCCCCGTTCTCACTGTGTCGCTGAATTTTTAAATCAAACAAAAAGATGAGGGCCCTTCCCAACGAGTCGTCAAGGGTGTGCCACAGGATTTGGGGTGCTATTGATGAAGAGCCCAGTGAAAAAGTCAATAAAGCTAAATTACCGGTTTTTATCGTCCCCCCCGTCGGAATCCATCATTCAAAAGGCTAAATCAACTTTTAAATTTAAACTTAATTTACTTGCTCCCCCTTACCATCCACCCGCGGGGGAAACCCCATAAGTATGATAAAGCATTAAAATCAGCTAAAATTACTTTATTTTGGGGCAGACTTTTCCAAAGAGCAAAGAAGCTCATCAAGGCTTAACGGCTCAGGTTTGGGCAATAAGTGAACATATAGCCCGATACGTGCCATTAAAATTTTTCTTTCATGCCCACAAACACCAAAGTAAAAACAATAGTCCCCTTCTGTAAAAGGGGGGCTTTGGGGATTTACCTGGGGGGGGGGGGGGGGGGGGGGGAAATCCCCCTCCACCCCTTTTCCCTCACGATCCTTCCCCATTAAAGGTTTGTTTTCGCGAAACGCCTCGTCCCGAGGGGGGGGAAAAAAAAGGGGGGGGTTTTGGCGTTTTTTGGAGAACTTAATATCGGGAGCAAAGGGGCAGGCTTAAAAAAATTTTAAAGGGCGTTTTTCTTTGATCTAAGACTTCGACAAATTTCCCTTGTATAATGGTCGACGTGAAGATTTCGTTTTAAGGGTTTGGAAGGCCTTGGGCCCCCAGTTTTTTTTTTTTTTTGGGGGGGGGACGTTTCCCCTCCCTTTCCCCCCCCCCCCCCCTTTTTCCCGGGGGGCCCCTCTGGGATGGTTTTGGGGGCCCGAAAACCTCCATTTTTTGGGACCTCCCGGGGAGGGAGGGCGACTGACAATTGCGACTGCTTCTCTCGAGAGCCCTCGCGAGTCAGCGAAGTCCTCCCAGGGGTCCGGGCCCACGGGAAGGGGGCTCCGGAAAGGGGATTCAGTATCATCCTCCTTATGATTTTATGCCGGGGTTTTAAAGCAAATCTTTTATCGCCTAATTTAGTCAGGTGTATACTTTTTTAAAATTTAATTTTTTAACTTTTTGTTTAAATTTTAGCAATTTTTTTATCCTTAGCTTTTAACTTTTAACTGGCCCTTACTTGCACTAGGGGGGGTGTTTGTTCCCGCTTCGAAAGGGAAGTATGGGTTTGTGTTTAAAAAATTTCCCCCTTTCCTCTTAGCTTAAGGGATAAATAAATTTACTTTCTCATATAGCTTTAATTTTCCCAGTCTCCCTTTTTCAAGATTGGGGTGCACTCAGCAGATCCTGACGAGGGGGACCTCCACAATTGCACATTTGGGAAAACTTGGGTTTGTACTGTAATGGTGGGCATGGGCTTCAAGGGACATTTACGGCATACAAAATTTTCTCGAGTCCCTTTTTCCAAAAAACACTTAATGAAAGGGGTGTCCGAAATTTTGGAAAACGATTACGTGGGATTGGCTTTTTGGGGTATAAGGGGGGGGCCCTTTCTTGAACCGTTCATAAATGGGAAAACTCTTGGGATTTTTTTTCAAGCAAGGTCAAAAAACCCAGTCCCTTTTTTGTTGCACATCCGGGCCCCTTTTTGGTCCTACAATGAAAGTCCACTCGTCCTTTTGGGCCCCCATGGGTCTCAAGATTTTCCCTTTTTTCATCGTCCCCAAAAACCCTGTAAGATTTCTCCCTTACAGGTATTTGGGCAATAGGGAAAAGTTACTTTTAAATCCCAAGGGTCTGAATTTGGTCAGTTAAGTAAAACCCTTTTTTTTGGGGTTGTACTGTACTTTAAAAAGGGGGGCTTAAAACTCGCAATTTTTTGCAAAAAAAAATCGCCATTCCCCTTGACCACAGGGACCTTTTTGTGATAAAGGGGCACGTTCAAAACCCCCTTGTTTTATTCACGCATTTTTTCATTCGCGAAACCCCGCATTTCGGTAGGGATTTTGAAAAATTGGTCTTCCATTTTTGTTATGGGGGGTTTTCCCTTTTTCAGGTTTGAAATTTGTTTAAAGAGTGGTTTGAGGGGGGAGAAGGGGTACCGGGGGAGACCTATGGGCACGGGCCAGGGCCGACCCCCTTTGCTCAAAAATTTTTATCCCCGAAGGGGGGCAAAAGGGTTTAAATTTTTGGGATCAACCTAACAGCAATAGCTAAAGAAGTTTAAGGGAGTTTTTTTGTCCTCATCCCCCCCCTGGAAACCTGGTTGCGTTCTCCCGTACCCCCAAAAGAGGACGAGTTATGGGGAAAAAGGGGGACCCCCTTCCTTTCCGCCGAACTTCCAAAGGGAAAGGACGGTAAGTAGATGCCCACCCCCCAAGCGAATACGGGAAAAGAAAAAGAAAAACAAGAACAAGAAAAAGTGCGCCCAAAGGACGCCCCAGACTACTGGGCCTCCCTACCCAGGGGTCAAAGCCCAAAGGGCTACCCTGGTGTAGAAGAGAGCTGTGGGTCTGAGGTGGGGTGCTGACTACGCCTACTGTAGTCTCGTGTCACCTGCAAAAACAAGAGCACTGAAGGTGCTGGCAAAGCACAATAAATGATCTGTAATTTACAGGTTTTACTTTACTTTATTTACGTTAGACAAACGCAGAAACAACAATGTCAAGCGAGACGAGAGGCCCTGGGCTCCAGGGTAGCTCTTGTGGCACAAGACTTTGTTGCTACTGCGTTATAAAAAAGGTCTGAGCTCTGCAAAATCTCAAACACGAGTGGTTGATGTGTGTGTGTGACTATAATCTATAATGACTATAATCGATATTCATTGCATCAAAAAAAAAAAAAAAGTCTACTACTTGACTCCTTTGTGGGCACTAGTAGAGCCATCTACGTCCAGAAACATTCCACACACACACACAAAAAAATAAAAGTGAATACAACATTTTCCACTGTCTAGCTGACCTATCGAATTTTTTCTCTGTGACAGCACTGATGATGGGGGTTTGTACACCTTCGAGGACTTGTTCTACATGTTCATCATTTCGATACGATTCATGAATGGCAAACCTATCACTGAATACACACACACACACACACACACACACACACACACACACACACACATATATATATATATATATATATATATATATATATATATATATATATATATATATATACATATATATATATATATATACATACACACATATGTATATACATATATATTATATATATATTATATATACATATACATATACACACATGTGTATATATTTACATATATATACCTATATATAACATATATACATATATATATATGTATATATTATATATATATGTTCGAGTCGGCGCGTTGTTTCCTTGGGCAAGGAACCTACTGCCCTCCCTCCTCCAGCAGTGCCACCAGTCATCATTAACAACTATGCAGAACGAACAAAGTCTACACAAGATGTTGATGAAGACGGTTACACCAAAGTAACATCAAGAAACCAGAGAAAAAAAAAGATAGAGAAAACCAAACACCAAAGCCGTTGAAGGGAGCAGATCGTCCCAACACAGTCTACCTCTACATCACCAATTGTCACCCAGACACAAACGAAGAGGACGTAGAACAACACCTATCTGAAAAGTTTCAAAACATTTCAAGTGCAAAAGCCCATAAGACAGTGATGACACATGACTACTACGCCAGCTTCACAGAGTCTGTAAGGGGAAAGGACATAAAGCCCGATCTGTTTATAGACTCTGATGCTTTCCCTGACAATGTTAAAGTGTTCTTAAACAGAAACAAGTACAAGCGCGATCAGAATGTTTGACAAGACAACGCCGTCAGCAGTGACCAGATCGCATAATGTCATAGAAATAGAGCATATAAATGCTCAATCTCTCCTCGGACATTTTGAGGAAATTAAAATGCTAGTTGAGGAGAGAACCATAGACATTTTATGCATAAGTGAAACATGGCTCCACCAGGAAATGGACAGTAATTTCATTAATATTCTAAATTTTAAAGTTTATAGATGTGATGCAGGGCGAGGAGTATGTATATATGTTCGGGATACCCTGAAGTCAAAACAGGATATCTACTACAGCAGTTAGCAATACTGCCGTAGATGTCTGGGTTACCGTACAAAGCAACATGCTTCCTTCCTTCATTATTGGCGCTGTCTATAGGCACCCCCATGCTACCTCGGAATCTTTTGAATACACTGAAAAGGTTTTTAGAGAACTGTCTTTAAACCGAAACCGGTTTTCTTCCTAGGTGACCTAAATGATGATTTAACAAAAGTTAGCTAAGATAATTAAGAAAAATTAATTTGAAAAAATAATAGATAAGCCTACGCGAATTACAGAAAACACCTCTTCTCTATTGGATTTGATAATAACTAATATATCAGACATCATTCTCCACTTCAATGTCATCCCGTGTCATGTTGCTGACCATGAACTTATCACGATGACGTTAAATATAAAGAAAACAAAGCGACCACCAGTAATAAAAACTTTTTGCGATTTCAAACACTATAACCCTTAATCTTTCTGCGAGCTTATCTTGTCTAAAGAAAGTACTCTATCAAATATTTCACTGACAGATAATGTAAACGACCAAGAGGCCTTACGGAAGTTATTAAAAGCAGCATTGAAGCACTGGCTCCCTAAAGGTGTGGGTACACTGGCCATCGATTCATGAAATCTAATAATTTTGAGTGGGATTTGCCCACCGATTGGTTCATTCCACTGTTTTTTTGCCTACTCGTCCGAAGCGATGGGCAACCCGTCGATCCATCGATGTTCCAGTGGAAAAGTCATACTCGTTGAGAGTCTATAGTATACATGGCATTAGTCTAATTATATATTTATGCATTATAAAAATATATATATAAATAAATTACAATTATTAATTATAATTGTAAATTATCATATATAGACTTATATTAATTATTATTTAAAAAAATAAAAGAAAAACAATGCAATATATCTTGTATCCTCATTTGACGGACGAACATAAACTAGCGAGCATATTTTTCGAAGAGGAAGAACGTCTTCTCGTCATATTTCTGTAAAGAATGTGGAATTCGGAAGCAATTACCTCTCTTACTGTGTGTTTTTTTCTGGATGAGGGGTGCCACCAAATTTAACAAAATATCAAAAATTTGCCTGTTCATTCTATGGAAATCATAAAACACACTGCCATCATCCACTCTGTTTCTTCAATTAACTTGTGATACACACTTCGGTCTTTTTTCTGTAGCCATGGTTTCATCAATAGTCTCATTCTACTTTTCTTGGTCTTTTTATATTCTCTGTACTTTTGGAAACAAGCAAGTGTCGTAAGAGTAAGGGAGACAAGCGCAAGATCCATCGCAACTACTGATGAGGGACTGCAGACACGATTTGTTTTGATGCTGCAGTGGACTGAGCTAGTGGTTCTTTTCGCAGTGTAACCAAAACGGATGGGCGGGTGGGTTCCAAGTCACTGATAATCGTTGGATTCCAACGAAATAGTTGGTCAGTCTAACCGTACCTTAAGTAACACGAACCGTCGGACGTCCCCCTGCTCCATGGATAAATGACATCGAGAGCCATTAGCGATAGAAACAATGCCCACGAAGCCCTTAAAAGTAACAGAAATGAGGCCGCCCTTCAGGTAGATTATAAAGTCAAAAAGAAAAATATAAAATTGCTAATTCAACGTACAAAAAGAAATTATTTCAGAAATAAATTCACAGAATATAAGAACAACTCTAACAAAACATGGAAAATTGTTAAAACACTAGTGCCTCACAAAAAGCACTTCACTAATGATTGCATAAGGCCCATACAAAACCGACCATTTTAATGACTTTTTTTTCAAAAATTGGAAAACTAACTTAAGAACAAACAATTGCTTCTACTTTACTACAAAACAGAGATCGGGCAAGGCTTACAACTATTTTTTTCAGACCACAACCAGTGGACGTAGAAACAATCATCTTAGTAATAAAACATCTTCGCGAAACAAATGCTGTAGGAGCAGACGCCATTGCTTTGCGCTTTATCAGAGATAGTCTACCTGCAACTGTACATTATCTGACGGTCATTATTAACACCTCTCTGGTTACTGTTGTCTTTCCGTCGCTTTGGAAACATGGTATAGTAACACCAATTTTCAAATCGGGGGATACAGACGATGTCAATAATCATCGCCCTATTACTATACTCCCTATCTTATACAAAATTCTTGAAAAAATTGTAGCAAATCAACAGACGAGTTTCCTGGAGGCCAATGACTTATTACCTAAAACACAACATGGTTTTAGAAATAGGTTATCTACTGAGAAAGCTTTACTACAAATTACTGATGAAATTTATAACATAGACAAAAATCAGGTAAATTTGCTCACATTATGCGACCTTTCTAAGGCTTTTCATAGTGTCAACCATGAAATTCTCCTTAACAAATTAGTAAATCATAAAATTGATATCTTTTGGTTTAAAAGTTATTTAGATACAATGACCTAATCGGTAAAAATCAATTATGATATGTCATCAAAACAACAAGTACCTTTTGGTGTTCCTCAAGGCTCTATTTTAGGTCCGATCCTATTTACAATTTTCATAAATGATTTATCAACAATAGCCCGTAACTGTCTTTTAGTGCAGTACGCCGATGATTCACAGTTTCTTCATAGTGACTCAGTAAACAACTTAAATACGTTAATAAGAAAGACTCAACATACTCTTACACAAGCAAAATTATATTTTGACACAAATTGCCTTAAACTAAACCCACATAAAACTGTATTTTCATATGTAGTCGGCAGAACATAGTTAGAATTCCCAATGACACAACCATAGAATTTGAAGGCTGCTCTATCAAACCGAGCACTTCAGTGAATAATCTATGAGTATAACTAGACAGCTTCATGACATTTGAACCACACGCTGACAAAATACACAGGAAGTGGGGTACCCTGATATATCTTAATCACATAAGAAATCAAATCACTACTGAAACTAGAATCATGATTGTGCAAACTCTAGCTCTAAGCATAATTAACTATTGTTTAAACATTTGGGGATCGACTAACAAGACCCAGATGCAAAAAGTGCAAAAATTACAAAACTTGGCTGCCAGAGTAGCACTAGGTAATATCAGTAAAGTTGATCACATCATCCCACATATCAAAAAAATGAAATGGTTAAAAGCAAAATCATTCATGGGAATTATCCAAAATGGTTAATGCCCTTGCAAACTGTAGGGAACACTTCAGGTGTCCAGACACGTCAAGTAAATTCCCTTTTTGTTAAGAGATCGAATACCTATACAGGGGCACGTCACTTGGAAATACGTGGACCCAAGATATGGAACATGATACCAGATAATATAAGAGACATTAGCAGCTTCTGTAATTTTAAAACGAAATTAAAAGAACACCTCTTAAATACACAAATGTAAATATAAATGTATTTATGTAAATAAAAACCATTGTAATTTAATGGAATAAAGTGTTTTGACTTTGACTCTCTCTCCCTCTGTGTGTGTGTGTGTGTGTGTGTGTGTGTGTGTGTGTGTGTGTGTGTGTGTGTGTGTGTGTGTGTGTGTGGTGTGTGCGTGCGTGGTGTGTGTGTGTGTGTGTGTGTGTGTGTGTGTGTGTGTCCATTACAAACACTTGTTACTTCCCTACGTTGTGCATGCGCAGCCATCTAGAGGTAATTTTGAGTTTTGCTGTCACTGACAATTTGTCACAGTACTCACTGCTCGTTTCGATAGCGAGGTGCTACTTTCCGAATGGTAACGAATCTCAGGGATAACGCGATGCAGTGAAGTATGCAGTAACCTTGTTCCAGTTGCAGAGGTTCATCACTTTCCATCTGCTCGTCTTTTCTTTTAAAATTTACCGTTTCGTAGAATTATGAAAAAAGTAGAAAAACAACGACACCATGCTGCAAATCATCACATTTCCTTCATTAAATACATTCGAAATTTATTTTTAAAACATAGTAATAAATTTAATGAGTATCTAAAAAAAAAAAAAAAAAATTAGACAATAATAGTGACAATAAATATTTTTTGAGGGGAATTATATTGCATATAAGTGTGAAAATTGTGCTAAAATATATACGTATCAACTAGGAACCAATGGACTGTCACAGTTCGTTCAAACAAAATGTCACTGTTTTCTTTCTTTCTTTCCCCCAAAGCTGACACATGAACTCCAGCATTCAGAGATATCGGCTTCCTCATCGATTTCGCAGCTTCCGGTAAGTGTTGCAGCCAGATAACGGAATATGAGGATTATTTTTGTGAACAAGAAGTTTCAGCCTTGGATATTTAGTGTTGATAGAAACCCGACGAAGGTCTTCTGCAGGAAATGTCAGAAGACGTGTGGACGGCAAGACGGTAAACTATTTTATATTGTATATTTTCTATGGTTATTTATATTTTTGGATGTATAATTATTACTGTAAAAATAATTCACATCATTTGCTTTATCACAAACAGGATTATAAAAGCAATGAGCTTAAGGATGTTGAAAATAAAGAACGGTGATATATTATTATAAGTGACAGAGTTTTATAAGTGAAAGATCATTCAAGCATACTGTTACATGTGTAAAATTTAAATCAGCTGCCGCGCAACTCTCACACCGTCTTCTGTCGTACTGCGCACCTACCTCATCGCAGTGTCACGACCAATCAAGTGGCGGCAGTTTATCAGAGATTAGCCGCTGCTAGTTTGTACCCTCCGCAGTAAGATACGTCGTCATATCATATTCGTTTTTTGTTTTCTTTTGTTTTACACTGCATATAAGAGATAAAATAGGGGGATCCTTGGCTAAGTAAATAAATATACTGATAAGACAAGTAAAAACATTGACCTGTTTCAAGCTCTATCTTGCCGTGCATATCGAGGTGAAGAGAATGTTTGCCGGGAGTGTTGGGGGGCAGAGCCCCCCATCAACCCTCCCCTCGGGCAGTGCCCCAAGGGCTCGCCCAGTCACGGCAACTTGGACTGTGGAGTAAATTTTGTGCCGTTAACGGTGTGCGCTTCTCGTTCTTTCCTAATTTTTATGGCGGGTATAATCGAACACTCGTATTTTTTTTTTAATCATAAATATGAAGTTTGGCTCCGAAAAGTCGTATTCTACGATCTTCGTAAATATGAAATTTGGCTCGCATTTCCGAAAAGTCGCATTCTTAGACCTTCGCAAATAAGTTTGACTCGCATTTCCGAAAAGTCGAATTTCTTTGCATTCATAATTTCCTTTGGTCATTTACCCCCCCCCCCAAAAAAAAAAAAAAAAAGGTGCTCACGTATCCCCCAAGATTGTTGGCTGGAGTTGGGGGACTGGCGAGTGCGTCCATATCGTAAAGAATTACCGAAATTTAAAGTTATAGAGGCACCTCGGTAACTGTAGTTTGTGAGCTACGAATATTATGCCACCATGAAAGAAGTTAGATTATATGTATATTTATTTTAAGATACGTAATTTACCCATCGTATGAATATAATATTTCTAAAACACCAGCCTCGTCTCATGTAGTTAATATGGGAATAAATTACCAAGTTTGAGAGAAAATGGAATCAGGAGGAAGTGGCTGGGGAATATATATATATTTTTTTGGCGAATTTGCGAACAGTACATTTCCTACATAAATCCTCCATCTTTATCTAGTTTATCTCATTTTACACAATTTATATAATGTCATTGGTGGACCATGTTGTTTTGCATTTTGAACCTCATCACTTTAATAACAATGTGGTCCAGTACATCATATTGTCTGCAGTGAGGAAACGTAATCTACCGTTTTTTCTAATTTTACTAAATACTCTTTTTCTTTCAGGAGATCCAATTCACGCCGCCAGCATATCTGCTGCTGCTGCTGGACCGAGTCAGGACAAACAGCGTGGAACGCAGGATAATCTCCAACGCCAAACAAATTTGTCGACTATCTTGATGATCTGTATCATTGCAGAACATAACTTGCCATTCCTAATTGCAGACCGCATGACTGACCTCCAAAAGTCCATGTTTCCGCATTCCGCCATTGCACGGGCCATGCACACACAAAAAAGAACTGAGTGCAATGAAAAGGTTGTTAGCTTCTTACCCGATGCTCATGTGGAAAGACAGAAAAAGAAGTTTTCTGTGTTAATAGATAGAAGTCCTCACAAATGCCTTGCTACTATTATTGCTACTTTTTTATACTGAAAAGGGGAGTATCAAAACAAGACTTTTAGATCTTGTTGACGTTTATGGAAATGGAGAATCTAATACATATATTCAGTACTAATAACACTCCTTTTAAAAGGCAGTTGAGAGAACGTTTGAGCAGTGGGATGCTTTGAATAGGTTTATTTCAAATATTGAGGCAAAAGAGAAATTGAGATCTATCTCTCTTATGAGTAAAGATCTTAAATGACCCTTCCTTTTTTATCTGTTTTTTTTTTCTGGTCTTTACAACAGCTAGTCTGATTTTTTGGGAGAGGCCTACAATTTACTGATTATTTTAATTTACTGAGTATAACCACCTTGCAATCTCATGATCAAATGCCATCTCTGTACCCTTTCGTAGAAATGTTTCTGCGATGATATAAGGGAGACGCAAATATACTTGATAATGAGTGGAAACATCTTGATAGGGTGTTACTGCCTTCCGAAGTAGTGTTTAGTGCCAGCGAAGTACCTTGCGACGCTGTAACTTTCTATCAGAACCTTGTAAATTGTAAAGATGAAAACTATTACTTAATTATTAAAAATATATCTACATTAGCTTTACATATTTTGGCGTTTCTAGTTCCAAATAATGATGCTGAGAGACTGTTCTCAAAATCTAATAAAAACAGATATTCGGAACTTAATTCACAATTTGTCAAAGCCTCAACAGTCCTGTTACAAATTTAGATTTTTTTTTGAAATGTTGAATTGTTTTAATAATGATCTATTAACACACACACACACACACACACACACACACACACACACACACACACACACACACACACGTATTTTTTGTTTATTCATTTTTTTTTATTTATTATCGTTGTCCAAGTTCTTTTCCTTCCCCTTTTCTTCCTTCTGACTTACTCTCTGCCTCCTTTTCCATTCCTTGGCTTTCTTTCCATGACATTTCTCCCCTTCATTTTATTTCCTTTCGTTACCTTATTGAGTTTATCTTGTTATTTTTTTTTTATTATTATTCCTATTCTTCAATTGTGTTAATATTTTAATTTTATCAATTTGCTTTTTTTTTCTTTGTTGTTAATACCTATATAAAACAATTGTTACGGTGTATCTTTTTCTCTTTAAATTTTGCTACCAAATAAACTCGCAACAATGATATGATTTACGGTATAAATAGTATTTTACCATAAAACATCAACAAACTGTTTCACAAAATTATATGTTAGTAAAGACAGGCACAATATACACAGTAAATACTTACAACATATAATATATATGTGTATAAATTTTGAATTAAATAATAACTATATGAATGCGTCACATGGCAACATTTTTATATGAAGTAGCTTTAGAAAATAAAGAAAACATAATTAAGAGAAGAAATATAGAATAAGCGCTCTTGATGGCAACATCTCGGTTCTACAGTGTTGTGTATAAAATGCAGTAACCCTCATGTACAGAATTTTGCAATGGTCGAAGAAGTCGGGTACGAAAAGCAATGATTGGGAAGCGGCTTAATTTATACAGTGATTGGAAGGGGAAGAGCCCCTGGGGGTGAGAAGATTTTGGGCTCATACGGTAATTTTTGTAGTAGGTTGTGCGTTCATCATAGCACAAATCTGCTGTTTAGTTAATTTAGATTATCATTTAAGATAGGGTTTATGAGGTTCGTTCGTTTGTTTCTTCAGTGGTGGGCAGAATCTCCCGTAACCGAATAATGGCTACGGTTTTAAATTTCTCTACTTTTTAGCCCTTTGAATTGCCTATAATGAGCGGATTCGCCCATATTCCCACCCCCTCTGAGTTGGACCCAAGTGGCGTATAGCCTCAACCTACAGAATTCATAGGTCGCCACATCCTCTTCTGTGCTAGGAATAGTTGGGGTCGTCATTATTAATTAACGGAATCAGAGATCCTCGAACTCCGAAGCACAAGATAAGGACTAGACTGAGAAGAGATGTGGCTGGATGATTAAGAAAAGCATAGTATATATACTATCTATCTTGCACTGCGTTTTCATTATTAGGAATATTTATTAATTTTATTTTTCGAATTAGATGTAAAATGAATTGGGGGAAGTTAATATCCACTGTTACTGAACCCCTATTATAAGCACTACAGCTAGTTTTAAGGTTACCGTAATTATCAACATTTTCAAAAAGTTAAATAGTGGTTGAAGTAATATAAAACGAAGAAAAAGAGGAACGGGAGAAGGAAAAGTAGAAGTTGAAGAAGGGGGAATAATAATAAGAGGAGAAAGGGGAAAACTTTATTCCATTTATAACCGAGGGGAATATTGCTCCCTTTTTGCTTCCAGGAGGGGGACGACAGCTTTTCAAAGAGAGAGGTTTATTCATGGAGTAAACTGAGTATTTACCTAAATCTTGAAACCATAGTGTCGAAATTAGACCATATAACTGCGCCACGAAATTCTAATTGAACTGTATATAGTTGAACTTCTATCACCAACACGTTTTTTGATAAAGCTTACCTCGACTTTTGTGTTGCCTCTGACCGCAATTTATTATGTACTACTAATATTTGATAGTTCATGGTGACTTTCACTTCGTTTCAGCATGATATAGTTATCATATTCAGGTTAGTAATTTTTTTTAAAGAATTTGTAGTATTTTAGTTTGTATTATCAAATTTGTTGTTTAGTTAATTTAGATGATCATACTCACAATTATATAAGGTAGTTTACCTTCAAATAAAAGAATTCAAAGAAAACGAAAGGGCCTTATTATGATCACAGAAAACTAATTTGAAGGGTAACTTATAAAAAAAACTTACTAGATACCTAATATATTGATTTAAAAAGTGTAATAACACGCAGAAAAACACAGATAGTTTCTGCCCTCCTTAATCAAATCTTGTGTGTGTGTGTGTTTGTGAGTGTGAATGTGTGTGTATGTACGTACAGTATATGTAAGTATGCGTATGTATGTATATGTATATGCATATGTATGTGTATATGCTTACTGTTTGCATATATATACGTACATGCATATACACATGAACAGATCCGAAATTATATATCAGTTCACTTGCTTGGTCCCATTTTTGCATATCCGGGAACAACTTCGATGTAAACGTAGAGCAAATAGTATTTTCACGGAACGGCGTTGTTTGTAACAGTGTGGTTGGTGAAATATAAATGACTAATAAGTGCATCAATATCTATTTTTTGAAGCTACATAATCCATTTGATTTTCCTTTCTTTTAAATAAGTGATAAGAACACCTATTATATTTCCCCCTTCTTTCAACACATTAGTTATCAATTATAGCTGCAGGGTCTTTGAAACGTGAAAAAGAACTTTACGCTTTAAATACCTATGTATGTCAGCTTCATCTAATAAAAATCTCTGAGGCATTTACAGTGTCTCGTTGCTGCACCATCTAGCAGATTTTCTTATTTCCGCCTGATCCAAACACTGATTTAATAAATAGAAAACATGCTGCATTATATTCATTAACTAAACGCAAAACCGCAGTAGGGGTAAAGTGACCATAGATACTTTATTATTAGGTGTGTGCGTGTAGCGTCAATGGAAATGTAGAATCAAAATTTGGTGATGAGTTACGAAACAGTATGATTAATTCGTTTCGGTTATTCTGAATCCTCTCTATATTGTGTTTTTATATTATCTGCCATATATGCAATATTCATTTTCTTATATATATATATATATATATATATATATATATATATATATATATATATATATATGTATATATGTAAATGTTATATATTTTTTCTATATATTTTCTATATATATGTATGCTTTACATATTATATAAGTATATATATAATTTATATAATATATAAATAAATAAATAAATATATATATATTATATATATATGTGATCTATCTATCTATCTATCTATATACACATACATATACATATATGTGTATATATGTAATATATATACACATATATATGATATATGATATATAAAGACAAAATATTTATATATTACATATATATATATATGTATATACGTATACATCCACACATCTATCTATATATGAAATATATATGTATATACGTATATACACGTATATGTATACGTATGTATATACGTATATACACGTATATGTATACGTATATACACGTATATGTATACGTATGTATATACGTATATACACGTATATGTATACGTATGTATATACGTATATACACGTATATGTATACGTATGTATATACGTATATACACGTATATGTATACGTATGTATATACGTATATACACGTATATGTATACGTATGTATATACGTATATACACGTATATGTATACGTATGTATATACGTATATACACGTATATGTATACGTATGTATATACGTATATACACGTATATGTATACGTATGTATATACGTATATACACGTATATGTATACGTATGTATATACGTATATACACGTATATGTATACGTATGTATATACGTATATACACGTATATGTATACGTATGTATATACGTATATACACGTATATGTATACGTATGTATATACGTATATACACGTATATGTATACGTATGTATATACGTATATACACGTATATGTATACGTATGTATATATATATGTATATATATTATATAATATACATATATCATATATATATGATAGATAGATACATCTATCTATCTATATATGAAATATATGTAATGTATAAATATTTTGTCTTTATATATCATATATCATATATATGTGTATATATATTACATATATCATTTATATACATATAACACACACACACATACACATACATACATACATACATATGTAGCGGGGCGTAGACCCAGTAGACTTCAATATGTCTGGTTGAGTTCGGGCTCAACCGAGAATATAGATTTTATTTGGGAAAAAATTCGTCTGCAGTGAACAGATGTTAGGTTCCAGGCCTACGGCACGCTGCCACCACCCGATTAGTAGGTTCGGGAACCGTGTGTGTTGTGTATGGGGGTGTGAATGTTGTATGAAAGAAGGGTGGAAGGAAAGTACAGGATGTATGTGCTGAATGTTGGATGTGTAAGTGTGTAAATGTGAAAAGGGAGATAGCGTAGGCTGAGCGTCTGCGTGGACGTGTTTGGAAGAAAAACGCAAGATCATAAAATTCTTCCTCTTCCCTTCAGTTTGAGCATCCACCTGCTGGAAGTGGGAACCCAGGTATAGCAAAGTTATGGTCTGTTCTAGAGTATCAGCTTAATATACTCCGATTCATCTAGCCTTCTTACAGCCTTTCAGGGGTTGCGAGATAGAGTAACCAGCAATGTGCTGTTAAGGAGACCCGAGCCCAAGAACGTTTCAAGCATTCAGCCTTGGTCAGAACCAGAAATTAAGAGGTTGTAAATATCATCTGACTGGGATCGAGTGAAAGCTCTACGATGGTATGATATTTATTTATTGAGCAAATCGCACTCATTAGGGAGGTCTACAAGCAATATTTCAGTCACAGGAAATTTCATAGATGCGTACATCACCAATTTGATCACAGCGGGGGTGATGCACGTGAAAGCCACACCAGATACTCAAAAAAGACTCAACGTATTTTCACTCCTAAGTTGGCGTCCCAACTCCATAAGTATTTTTAATCAGTGTTAGCACGAACACATACCAATCCCTAATTTAAACAAGTTAATCTCCAACCCCCCCAAAAAAAAAACGAAAAAAGAAACAAACTAGTGCTGATAAACTGAATAAAAACACTTGTATAAACAGTAAGAAATATTTAGAAATATGTAAGAAACATAATTTAGTGTCGAAGGCCAAATAGAAGAAAATAACGCCAAAGGAGACCACAAGATCACGGACTGCCTGACACCCACAAGGTCAGGCAGGTATCAAGACAACAAATCGAGACAAAGTAAAAGAAAGTAAAATGTAAAATGGCCCTGAAATTATTATGGGCGAGACTTAATGAAATAAGCCTTCCTCCAGGAGGTACGGATCCTCGAGCTGAGGGAAGGAAACTAAGTATTAACTTAGTTTCATACACTGAATGGCACACTGGAGGTACGGATCCTCAGGCAGTGTTCCTTCTATGTGACGTGGTCCTTTTGTACTCTTGATACTTTGATTTCACAAAGTGCTGCTTTGGGACAGAGAAAGAGTGCACCCCACAGATGATGATGTAGCGTGCCACATGCCAAAGTCCAAAAGAGACCAGGTGTCTCCTACACACAACCACTAAATACTTAGCTTTGCGGAGACAAACTCGGCAAGTCCTGGCGCGAAGCGAGGTAAATCCAAAGAAGTAAATCCAAAGCGAGCACACGAAAACACCGAGAACGGGACCGCAGTACACACAGAAGTCAGGACCGAACTGTCTTCCCCTCACAAAACTAAGGGTATTTATACCCGAAAAAGACCCTCAGGCCATGCCCCAGGCATAGCGCGAAAAGAAGATATGCAAAATAAGTGTTGGACTACCAACCCGATAGTCCGGTAGTCCAAACAAGCCAAAGGACCCAAACAACCATGGAACACCACCCCAATAGTCCGGTAGTCCGAACA
>NC_051402.1:45769015-45771515 GCF_015228065.2 Penaeus monodon | reverse complement strand
AGGGGGTCGGGAGGGAAGATGAAGAGGGGGAGAAGATGAGGGGTAATGAGGGAATGGGGGAGGGAAGGTGAGGAAGAGGAGAATGAGGAGTAGGAAAAGGGGAATGAGAGGGTGTTGGAGAGAAGGCGAGGAGGTGAAGGAAAAGGGGGAGGAAGGGGGTGTGGAGGAGGAGGAAGAGGAGAAGAAGGAAGAACGAGGGGGTGGGAAGGAAGGATGAGGTAGGGAGGGGGTTTAAGGGAGGAGGAAGGGGAGAAGGAGGGGGGAAAACGGGGTGGGGGATAGAGGAGGAGGAGGGTGTTTACGGGAGGAGGAAGGGGAGAAAGAGATAGATGAAGGGAAGGGGGTTTTAGGGAGGAGGAAAGAGAGAAAGAGAGGGGATGATGGGGTGGTGGATATTGGGGGGGGGGGTGTACGGTGAGGAAGACGAAGAGTGATAAATGAGAGGGGAAGGTGGAGAGAGGGAGCGAAGATGAAGGAGTGGGAGGTTAGAAGCAGAGGGGAGGAGGGTAGAAAGGGCAGGAGATGAGGAAGAGAGAAGTGAAGGGGGAGATGGAAAGTGGAGATGAATATAAGGTAGGCGAGGATTATAGATAAAAAGAAGAAGCAAGGGAGATAGGATAGAGAGATGGAGAGGGGAAGAGGGGAAGGGGAAGTGGTTTGGGAAGTAAGGAGAGAGGGGAGAAGTGAAAGGGGAAGGGCAGGGTAAGGGGAAGGATTTTCAAAAGAGAAAAATGAGTTAAAGGAACAAAAAAGGAATGGAAAAGAATATGAAAAATACAAAAAAAATATGTGAAGGTCAAAAATCATAATATAAAGAACAGTAATTGATATGAAAAATAATAGCAATGACAAAAAGTAGTTGTAAACACCAATGATATTGGTATATTAATGATAATAACAATAATAGTAATAACAACAAAACAGATAATAACAGTAATAATGATAAAGGTAATGATGATATCAATAATGACCAGAACTAAGCTATTAGTAGATTGTATGAGTCTTAGCAATAATAATCATTAAAACTATAATAACAATTACATATATATATATATATATATATATATATATATATATATATATATATATATGTATGTATGTATATATATATAAAGGTATTTCTTATGCTGCCGCTGATGCCTTATCATTATAAACTATTCTTAGGCGTGTTTTCCCTTACCTTATCATGGAATCGCGTCCCGTACTCCTGCATGGCGGGCGTCCTCGCTACCTCGTGAGCAAACTTGATGCCTAGATTCCGGAAAATAAACCAGAAGTGAGTGTATTCTTTAGGGATGATTCCGACATATATTAGTTTATTATTTTTTCGTAACAAACTTACCAAATAATTATAAAAAAGGTCTAAAAGTTAAGAGAACTAGATGTGTGGTTTCGCTTCAACTTAATTTTTTTCTTAATATGAATATTTTCTTAATATTTGTTTTTCTTAAACAATCAAACACAAAGAAACTAAAACTTGAACAAATAATAAGAAATGCAGCTCCTCTTCCTTGACCTCGTGACGTCATCAGGGTGACTCAGGTAATTAGGGTCATTAACTCGAATAATTCCAACCTCATTCACCTCATCTTTCTTAATAAACCTACCAAATAAACGCAAAAGAAAAAAAAAACGGAAAACGACAAAGAAATGTGTCGTCCCTCCCCTGAAAATACCTATTATTCCCCCACCCCCCCCTTAACCAAACCATCAAACTAGGCTTTTCAACTATGCCTCTCATCCCCCCCCTCACCTCTGATGATATTCTTGACGTCATCAGGGTGGCTCAGGTAGTTAGGATCAATGACTGGTGGGTCGTTAGGGTTGTTGGACTGCAGGGTGATGGAGCCACGTGACTTGGCCCTCGTCAGCATGGGGGATATGCTGAAACCTTCTTGACCCATGATGGGGGTAAAGTACTTGTAATAGAGCTGTGGGGGAGAGAGTGGAGTGTTCTTAGTGCCGTATTCTTTAGGTGATTCAGTTAAACAAAAAGTTAAGAACAAATAAAGTTTAAAAAAGAAGAAAAAGTAAAAAAAAAAAAAAGTTTAAGTATAATGATTATAACAAGGGCATGGTAAAACCAATAATTATAATAATAATATGATGGCAAAAAACACACTCTACGTAAAATAGGCTTACTTATCTGCGTTTATAAGGTATAGTGTTTTGACATTCACTCAGTGATTACGATTACTTTTACTTCTATTACAATCATTATGTGTTTGCAATCACTCATGAGCAACATTGTTGCCATATTCTTTATATAATCACTATTGCAATAAATACACTATTACTGCGATTATCTCACCCCCCCTCTCTCTCTCACTCTCTCATTCTCTCATTCTCTTTCTCTCTATCTCTCACCCTACTCATCTTCCTCTCTCCCTCATCTCTCCCCTTACCTCCCCACTCCCTCCCTCCTTCTCCCTCGCCCTTTTCACCCTTTCTCCCTCCCTCTCCCTCCCCACCTACCCCTCACCAACCCACCTAACCCTCA
>NC_051402.1:45756515-45764015 GCF_015228065.2 Penaeus monodon | reverse complement strand
GGAGGAAGAGGAGGAGGAGAGGGATGAGGATGAGGATGAGGAGGGGGAGTGGGAGGAGAAGGGGTCCCTCCGGGGTAGTGTGGGCACAGCGGACAGGGGGGGGGGGGTATTCAGACTCATTTTTAGACTGGTTTTCGAGTGCGGGTTTTTGAGTGCGTGGCGACCCCCGGCCTCTTCCCTTGACCTTATTTCGAGAACGTGAAGGCGGGTGATGTGATGGTATTTATTACCGGAAGAACAGCAAAATCTAGGGGGACAAGGAGGCCCTTCCTAATTCCGCATCTGTTAATTAAGCCTCGTGCATACCAAGTCCAGATACAGTCGTGCGACATTTGAGACAGTCGAACTACAGTCGCTCGACTATTGAGACAATCGAACTACAGTCGCGCGACTATTGAAACAACCGAGATACAGTTTCGCGACTATTGAGACAATCGAACTACAGGCGCGCGGCTATTGAGACAATCGAACTACAGGCGCGCGACTATTGTTATGTTATCTCTGGACGATATCGTAATTTGACACTTTCGCTCAGTTTAGTTCAGTGAGATTTGCGAACGCAGTTCTTTATATGTATTTCGTTCAGTCTATTTCAACCATTATGGGATCACCATTTCATCATTTCTGAGAGCTTACCGGACTGTCGCGAGCCATTGTCTAACATCCAGATTGAAAACGTTTGTAGCGATAAATTTGCAGGAAAAATAACCAAGTGAATAGCGGTCATACCGATGGACGAGTAGGTGTATCATGCATGTTTTAACATAAATATATATACGAATATATATATACATATATATATATATATATATATATATATATATATATATATATATATATATATATATGTATGTGTGTGTGTGTGTGTGTGTGTGTGTGTGTGTGTGTGTGTGTGTGTGTGTGTGTGTGTGTGTGTGTGTGTGTGTGTGTGTGTGTGTGTGTGTGTGTGTGTGTGTGTAAAGGCAATCAAATCTAAACAAATACGAATATCAATATGGATTTCGACATCACTCTACACTCTGGCCTCCGTTACATGTTTAACTCTCGTTTCTCATTATCGGCGTGAGACAAGGCACAAGCGAAACAGTGTGTCTGAATCGAAAGTCGCCGAATTATGTATCTTGGTGTGCACGAGGACGAGAAACAGATTCATTTAATTTTCTGAGATAACCGCCAGATAGAGACCATTCCGCCATTTTGCATCTTGTATTTCTTTTTTTGAGTTTTAGTTATTAAAAATTCTGTGGTACGTAGGTGCGTTGTAACGGTCCTCGCATTAAAAAAAATCTTTATTTTGTATAGCATTTGGTATTTAGGTTAACGTGCAGCCGTGGTAATGAACAAATTAGCAGAAAAAAGAAAAACGTTTTGGACGTGATGTCATCGAGTACAATAATTACTCTTTTAATTTCTTTGTTAATGAAAGTGGTTATAAAACTTGGGAAACTAAGGTTGCAATCTAGTTAATAGCTATCAGCTGACGTCACCATTAAACTACTCTTTGATTCTTTCTTGAAGAGAAGACCCATTATCCTTACCCATTATATCAAAAAGACAATACACACCAAACACCAAAACATACCCTTTGCTTTTTAATCAGTGTTCGTATCACAAAGGCTGATAAGACCTCACTCAACGCAGGCACAACAAACCTAAAAGACAGACGTAAACAAAATACAAATTCACCTTACCTATCATTTCTGGACCGTTGGCGTCGATGACATTGTATCCTAGCTGCTGCCCCGCCTTCAGGAATCCGTTGAGGAGGGGCGTGTACCACAGTTTGTCATCTACCGTCAGAGGACCACCGAAGCCATGGTAAGCAGCTGGGGAGGAAGGAACCGAGTTAGGTTCTAACACGTGAGGTATTGCATTCAGAATGAGAGCGTAGTGGGGAGGGATGTGTGTGTGTGTGTGTGTGTGTGTGTGTGTGTGTGTGTGTGTGTGTGTGTGTGTGTGTGTGTGTGTGTGTGTGTGAGAGAGAGAGAGAGAGAGAGAGAGAGAGAGAGAGAGAGAGAGAGAGAGAGAGAGAGAGAGAGAGAGAGAGAGAGAGAGAGAGAGAGAGAGAGAGAGAGAGAGAGAGAGAGAGAGAGAGAGAGAGAGAGAGAGAGAGAGAGAGAGAGAGAGAAGACTGTTTAAGTGAATCACTATTCTTATTTGAGCCTTATATGTCTGAAATATAATGTAACTACAAAACTTTTTCTTTTAATTCTGTAAGTTTATAATCAACGCACACATCCATCCAAAAATCCACCATTACATGCACCATCCATCCAAGCATACGAATCCACACACACAATCTCTCTCTCTCTCTCTCTCTCTTTCTCTCTCTCTCTCTCTCTCTCTCTCTACACACACACACACACACACACACACACACACACATATATATATATATATATATATATATATATATATATATATATATATATATATATATATATATATATATATGGTATATATGTTTTATATAATAACATAATTGTCTATATAAAATATGATACGTACGAAGTATTCATTAGACATGGAAATACTACTATCTCAATTCCCTTAAGATAGTAGCATTGAGACCATGTAGTAAAACTGGATTGCAATGAAAGTGAAGCTATACGTGTAACGCGATTTAATCTTATTTAAAAAAAAGAGAGAGAAAGAAAAGGAAACTGATACGGAATACGTCATCTCTTTCATAAAATCACGGCAGAATGATAACACAAAATGGCGCCATTTTGAAATTTATGAATGAAACGAGTAAAAACAAAACAAAAGCGGCACATCTTCGGCGCTCTTAGTTAATCAATTCAGAGTCACCAGAAAGACACGCAATAGATAATTTTCAGATTAGAAATATTATCACGTGTTATATATAAAAAAAAGAAGTATGACCAACATGACTGGCCACTTGACAACATGACAGGGGGGTGGAGGGGTGGAGGGGGAGGTTAGGTGTGGTTATGAACAAAACCGACAAACTTCAAATTTCCACTTTTTGAGTAGCGATATATTTTCAATATATTTAGACACTGTGGATGATATTGCTTTTTTTAAACTGATTTTCTATATATACGAGGTATCAGTAATCGTATTTTTTTTTACATTTGTTAATAAGTAGTGATGATGTGATGATGATGATGATAATAATCATATTGATGAATTTATTCAAAATACTGTATTTTTTATTGAAATCATAATACTACTAATCATTTTAATTATCATTATTATTACAGTTACCTTCATCATCACGTCCTCATAACCATCGTAATTACCATCATCCTCGTAATCATAATTTTTGATCTTAAAATCAGCATCATTTTTTATGGTTATTGCTATTACTTCCAATAATCCTTTCAAAATCCTTTTAAAAACGCCTGTAATAATAATGTAATAATACTAATCTAAATAAAGTGTCTCGTATTTGATGGTAACGCACTAAATTTATTATATTTTACCAAAGAATATATGAAAAAACTATTAGATATGAACTGAAATCTTTTTCATTTTCTCTCAAGAATCTTCCCAATTTTTCGTCATAGCACTCCCGTTAGCTTCATGCATGACGAACCCCGCGGAATGTATATTTCTTTTCAATGACGTAGGGTGTGTGTGTGTGTGTGGGAGGGGGGAGGTAACGAGGTAATATCAATATCAATACGCCCATGTGTCACTACCACTACGCACCTGAACTGAATGACTATCAAGAATTGCTTGCAGTGTTTGGGATGGGGAAAAAATACAGTTAGCTTTTGCCGTCATGCAGTGAAATGGAAAGCATTTGTGGCGTGTATCTGTTTTCGATATTTTCAAGGTTTCGAAAACACTGATTTCGGAAGTCTTCGAAAAAGTCTGGTGAACAAAATGGCCAAACACAAATCATTCTGTCCGTGTGACGTCGTGCATGGCAATGACCTGAGAGACTTAAGGAACACGTCTCTGCTCATTCATGGCAACGTCCCCCTCCTCGACGACGTGCATGACGGCGAAGGCGTGTCCGGCACCGCCACTGATAACAAAGAATTCAGCATCACGCCCACGAGAGGCGTGAGGAATGCCTGGCGAGAGTCGGTCCGGAAGAGAAATGCGCTCGCGGGGAGAGTGACTGCGTTTTGAATTACTGTTTCGAATATTAGGAGTTGCGAACATCTATAGATTAGGATCTATATCAAGAAATTGCTAGCTTTGCCTTCTGTGTCTATATAGAAATTGTTACTTTAAAACCCAATTAAAAATAATCCAAGAACTTAAATGTCACTAAATGTTAAGATGAAGCAATGGACACATTTTTCACTTCGATGACTTCGAGATATTTTCTTAACGCTCCAAAACTTCTTCCAGACAAACACATTTTCCTATTCTTTCTCCCAATACTCTCTTCGCCTACATATAATTCACACCATCATCTAATCTCCACACATATAAATACATATAACGCCCCTGACATCAACCAAGAGATCATTAAACACGGCAACTCCAAATACAAAATATACGAGTTGCAACCAAATACACGATCTAAGACTTACAACCAAATACACAGTCTACAAGCTGCGGATACCGAATGCCTTATTTCTTTGGAAGCAAACTTTCACTTACGCACAGGCCCGGCAGAACACGCAGTCACAAGCAGCGTTGCCAGAAGGTATAATAAGAACGTGCATCTCTACCCTGAGGGATTGGCTACTTTTTGCCTTGGGCCATTATTGACAAATGAGCTGGCGATATGTGTTATTGTATTGCGTCTCCTAACTCTAGCATCCTCAGACTATGAGTCAGTGAGGTAGAGATGACACAATGTATGATGCATATGTTATGTGGTCTACTAGAACAGAACAGAGAGAGAGAGAGAGAGAGAGAGAGAGAGAGAGAAGAGAGAGAGAGAGAGAAAGAGAGAGAGAGAGAGAAAAGAGAGAGAGAGAGAAAGAGAGAGAGAGAGAAAGAGAGAGAGAGAGAAAGAGAGAGAGAGAGAAAGAGAGAGAGAGAGAGAAAGAGAGAGAGAGAGAGAGAGAGAGAGAGAGAGAGAGAGAGAGAGAAATAACAAACAAAACACAACCCCCCGCTCTCCCCTCAAAAAAAAGCGTCTCGAATTATTCTTTCCACTGGATTCCTTATTTCTGCGGCCTCGGCAAATGACAGGGAAAAAGTGAAATAGTTCTTCAAGCTAGTTTTCGTCGCGGTTCAGAAGTAGGATGAAAAGCGGAGGACTTTTTTTTTTTTTTTTTTTACTATTTGTTTAAAAAGTCGTCTTTCACATTTTATATCCTTTAGCGAGTTTAGGAAACAAGACGAAAATGCAAATTTGTTATTGATAATGTTAGTACTTTTGTTGTTATTAATATTAACTTTAATTTATCTATTAACACTATCATAAAGTTATTTTGATCATTATATCACACCATCATTATCATCATCATTATATCGTTAATATTACTGGTACTACTACTGTTCATAATGATAATGATAATGAGGATGGTAATCATAAAAATGATAAATAGTAAGAGTAATAACAACGGCAATGACGTTTTTGATGTTGAAAAAAGTAATAATGATGATAATATTAATGATGACGATAACAATAATAATATCAATAATGATAACAACAACAACAATAATAATAATAATAATAATAATGATAATAATAAATATAAAAATAATAATGATAATAACAATGAAAACACTGATAATTATGAATACCATTATCATAACTTAATGTCCAAATATTTATACCTATTTTTCTCGTCAGTAGTTGGACTATATCAGGCTCCCGTTGACGTGCGTAACCCCTCGTGCTTGTCGTTCTAAATGCCAAGAATTATCGTACTGCGTTAGTAATCGTGCCGTATCAAGCGCTCTGGGGGAAACTTTCTATGCGAAATGAGGATGTTTTTTAAGGAGAAATACCAGATGAGGGAGGATAGATAGACTGATAGATAGGTGGGTAGATAAGAGTGACAGATAGATGGATTGTTAGAGGGGTAAATAGTAGCTGATTTGTTAGAAGGAAAGATGTGGTCGTTTGGATGGAAAGATTGGAAAAAAATATGTTAGCTAGAATGATTGAAGGAAAGGAATATACATTATAGGATGGAAAAATAAAACAAAACAGATAATAGGATAAACTATGGGACAGATGCAGTTCCCCCCCCACCCCAACAGAAGATGGCGTGGGAGACATTCTTGGGGAAAAAAGAGGGAGAGAGTGAACGGAAGAGGAAGAGGGAGAGAGAGACTGAAAGAACGGAAGAGGAAGAAGGGAGAATGGGTGATGATTAATACGATTTGGATTAGGGGTTAAGTGAGAAAGAGGTGGCAGTTAAGAGAAAGAAGAAAAAGAAGGAAATATGTTTGTGTATATCATATGTATGTATGTATGTATATATATATATATATATATATATATATATATATATATATATATATATATGTATATATGTATATATATATATATACATACATATATACATATATATACATATATATACATACATTTGAGAGCATTGGTTCGCATAATGATACAAATATCACTAAAAACTACAGAGGGCATTGCTAAAATAATAAGAACAAAACAATAGAAGATATGAGGAAAAAAAAAGACTCCACTCGACCTAATCACACGTCTTAAAAAAAAAAAAAAAAAAAAAAAAAAAAAAAAAAAAAAAAAAAAAAAAAAAAAAAAAAAATATATATATATATATATATATATATATATATATATATATATATATATATATAAATCTACATCACATCTACCACACATCTTTGTTTCTGAGAAAATCCATTTCCATTCCGACGCGGAAGTTAGCTCGCAAGATGGCTGCGAGCTGAATCACTGAAGCACATCTGCCAAGCGGGTAATTTTAACAGCCAAAGGAGGTCAGCGTGATTTCCAAAATACAGGAGGAGGCACTTGGGTGGTTTTCGTGTTATTGGGTGGGATGCGTCGCCCTCTCTATGGCTAGTTTGGTGTCCTAAATCGTTTTCTTTGGTTTGTAATTTGTGAATTTCTGTTTCCTGCTCGTCCCCCCCCCCGTAATTGTGTATTTTCTCTGTTAATTTGTTTGTTTGATTGTTTGTCTGTTTGTTTTCTTTCCCTCTCCCCCGCCTTTCCCTCTCTCTCTCTCTCTCTCTCTCTCTCTCTCTCTCTCTCTCTCTCTCTCTCTCTCTCTCCACCCTTCCCCTCCCCCCTCTCTCTCTCTCTCTCTCTCTCTCTCTCTCTCTCTCTCTCTCTCTCTCTCTCTCTCTCTCTCTCTCTCTCTCTCTCTCTCTCTCTCTCTCTCCTCCCTCTCCCCCCTTTCTCTCTCTCTCCCTCCCCCCCTCTCTCTCCCTAACTCCTCTCTCTCTATGTCTATTTATCTTTCCCTTCCTCTCCCCGTCTCTCATACACACATTCTCTCTATTTCCCTCTGCTCTACCATTACTCACCAACACATTTTACTCCCATGTCCTCAAAATGAGACAGTCTCACCTCTCACGCGATGACGCCACAACAGAAAACGGAAACATCCTTTT
>NC_051402.1:45746515-45751515 GCF_015228065.2 Penaeus monodon | reverse complement strand
CCGTGCCTTGTCCCGCGGTAATCCTCGGACTTGATGAAGTAAGGCAGGACATCCCTGTAGCTCCAGCCTGGATTCCCCATCGCTTCCCAGTTATCGAAGTCACGTCGGTTTCCTCTCAAGTACATCATGAAGTTGATGGTCGAACTGCCGCCCACCACTTTGCCACGCCCGTACGGGGACCGCTGGGGAGTTTCAGGCGTTCGTGAGGGTGGCGGTCATGGGAATGAGGATGGTTGGTGAGGGGAATCATTGTGATAAGGATGGTAATAACGAGAGTGAGGTTGGTGGTAGTTATTATGGAGATAACGATAGGGATAGTAAAAAGAACTGCGGAAGATCATAACGGCAACAGCAATATTGATAATGTCCTTACTTACCAATAATATTGCTGTCATCCCTACTTCTATCATCACTGCAATATTGCATATTAAAAAGTAGAAAAAGGCCCAGGAAAAGAAATAGAATAACGACAAAGAGCTGGAGTTTTCCTCAGCCTACCCTGTCCGTGAATCCCCGGAGGCTGTGTCGCTGCCTGGTGGTGACGAAATTCCAGTCCGCTTCGCCCTGCAGCAGCGCCGGGTACAGCGCCGGCACGTGGCTCTCTGGAGGAGGTTCGCCGCCCGCCTCCAGCAGAAGGATCCGCCATCCCGTGACCTCAGACAACCTGGCGGCTAGAGTGGCGCCAGCGGACCCCGAGCCCACTGCAGGAGGAGGGGAGGGGGAGGAGAGGGATCAGGGAAGGCGTTAAGTGATATTACGGTGTTGCTGATGCAGCGAAGGAAGGGCTGTGAGGTTAGTGTTTCTTTACTCTATACTGTATTAGCACGTATGCAGCACCTTGAAGATGACGGCCAATGAACTTCAAGGAATAATGTGATTCTGTTACTGTTGCCTGTTATGTGCACAGATGTATACTAACATGGGCCACTTACAAATGAGTTCTTCGATATAGTCGCTTCAGCAGAACGTAATGAATATAGCCATAACAAAAACCCCCTCAAGTGACATCTGTTTCATAACATCAATTACAGCGAGACAACGTAATCCATTATTGTCAACATCTAAATACGGGCCAATTCCATAATAGATAATCGATGAAAGGTGTCTCTCTATTGCCAGCGTTCAGTTCAAATACGTGTCATAACACACCTACGGCTGATAGCATCCGCCCACAATGGGTCGTTAAAACTGCGAACAAAAACAGTTAAGTCTGTGGGTACTTTCTCCCTGCTGAAGATGCTTTTGCACACACATGATTTCTAATATTTTCATAAGTTGACGAATCTAAATTTGTTCGCGTTTATTTCCAGTTCTCTTGGTAAATGGTTTATGCAAAATGATTTAGATATATTTGAATCGAAGGAAGTTTTTTTTTTTGTATCTGTTCAGGGGACCATCGAACACCGTTAATCAGCTGAGGAGCAACGTTTATGTTGCATAAGGGGAACTGGATCCTACATGTGTCTGTTGGAGGGTGAAGAGGACACTTTCTAAAGGCCTGGACTGGTCTTTTTATTATTTATTTATTTATCTATTTACTCTTTTATATATAGAGATAGATGCCCTTTTTATTGACTTTTTAAACAAGTGTGCTGATCGGCTTCGGAAAATTTGTGGTAATTATGAATGATGGATGACCAAGAAGCGGAAATTTACAGGAAATCATAATAATAATAATAATAATAATAATAATAATAATAATAATAATAATAATAATAATAATAATAATAATAATTATTATTATCATTATTTTTTATTTAAAAAATTATTTATCTATTTATTTATTTTACCATACTGTATGGAAATGTGTTATCTGCCTCTTCCATTGCATTTGTTATGATTAGATTAAACACTCAAATAAACAATCAAAGGTTGTTACTATTACAGAACATTTGAAACCATTCTCCATATCCTCTAAATACACTGACAGGTAGGAGTATCATAACAGAGGTCAGGGAATAATGACCCTTACTAGATAACAGCCTATTTTCCTCCGTTTTCTCTCAACGAGTTCTTATTCTATACTCACCACGCACACAAAACGACCCTTTGAAAATGTATAATTCCGTGTGCTTCCATACAAATGTAAGACTTTTTCCCTGCAGCCTCTTATACCATGGAGAAACTTCGTATACAGTGAGAGGAAGAAGGACTTGCATGCTGATGACGTAATGCTAATTCGGTGGTGACCCTGAATTAAAAACTGTATTTTTTCTGTTTTGAGTAATTCTACTTTCATCTATTTTTATTTTTATTTTTTGTTTGTTCTTCTTAAGGTCAGATGAATGATGAAACTAAATGATTTTTGCAAGTCAGCTCGTTAATATGCTAATTACGTGTCTTAATACGTCTAAGGTTAATGCGCAATCGCAAAGCTTTGATTTAGACGAAGCGCTTGCAATATTGCAAAGCTGATGGGAGCGTCACGTAATCATAAATAAAACCTGAATACTTGTAACAGAATGAAACTTTATAATGTCCACATAACTCGAATAATTTGTCACTTTACATTCCTCACTTGCTTCCAACGAAGGCTAATGTCATTAATGGGAGGTGGAGACTTGCCCGTTCTTTGTGCACTAGATTACACTATATTACTTGACCCTAAAACGCTCTCTTGGGAATGAAACAGGAGATGTTCGTCTGAACCATTTATTGCAGGTTCAACCGTCTTTTCTCCGCTTAATCTCAGAAAAAAGCGACACACCTTCGACTATGTACTGGATGTCATCTCACTAAAATTAAAAGCAAATGTAGAATTATTTGCCAATTTTAGTGCTACTATTCCGTGAATCGGTTTCTCATCATAGTCATACCTGCGGCACTGTTTATTTTATTTCCCTTTAAAATAATATTCTTTCTGAGCTAATATTTCGGCACGCTACTAATCCTCATAAAAATACGCGTTGCTAATTCCCAACCAACAGCTGTTATTCCCGAAGACCTCCAAGGAACTACACACATCATTACAAAAAATATAACAACGTAACAACGAAAATTAGCCTCGACTTACAACCATTTCACGTAATAAGTGATTCTTCACTCGTAAAGCCCGTTCTTTGATTCACGAGGTAGTTGCTCGTTAAAGCAATAGCTTTCTCGAATTTACATATATTTAGTCGTGAGTGAGTGATTTATTGGTTGTGTATGGAGAATTTTCAAGTAGTTTTGCAATATGAATCAGAAGGTTATATTAAAATGAGGTGTATTTAAATAAAAAAATAGATTAAGATGAGGTGTAAAAAAAAAAAAACAAAAAAATAATATTAGGTGTAATTAAATAGAAAATCCTGCCTTTGGGAGATATGATATAACGAGATTTTTTTTATTATTATTGCATTCGGAACCATGAAATTAGATTAATTAAAATGTGTTATTAGAAAAAGAAAGAAAAATCTACCTTTGGAAAAAATTATCCTCAAACACATACAATTTTCCTCTTTTTCCATTTAGAATCAGAAAATGAAATGAAAAAAAAAAAAAAAAAAAAAAAAAAAAAAAAAAAAAAAAATCAAACGCACGTAATCGAACACCAAAAGACGCGCCATTTTTTTTTTTTTTTTTTTTTTGCTTACTTACTAACCTACTTGAACTTACTTAATTCACATTACAACTCACCCACAATGAAATCGTAGTAAGTCTCCAGCCGGTAAGAGGAATCGTACGTGTGGTTGCCCGCGTTCTTGATCACGGACACGAGCAGCAGCCTGAGGAGAGCCACGGGCAGCATCCATCTCATGCGGTACGAGAAAGTCATGGTGATGGCAGCTCTCGATATCCTTCTTTTCTTTCACTTCCTGTCGCTTCTGTTGCTTCCGGCTTCTTTCACTTCTTTCAGGTTTTTTAATTTTTTATTTTATTTTATTTTATTTTATTTTTTTTTATTTTTTATTTTTTTAGTTTAGTTTCCCTTTCGTTCCTTCGATTCACTTCTTTGACTTTCTTCGTTCACTTCTGTTTCCTTCTTTCACTTCCTTTCCTTTCCCTTTCTTCGCTTCGCTTCTTTCACTTCCTGGGTCTTCTTCGTCTTCTTTCACTTCCCTTTTTTAGTCTTCACTTCCTTCACTACCTATTCGTGGGGACTGCCAGTGCTTTGAGGTCAGTTCACAGTTGTTTTCTGTTAATGAAAAGAAAATCAAGATTCATTATGTATGAAAAAAGTTGGTGAAAAGAAAAAAAAAAGAAAAGAAAAATACTAGAGAGTTGTGTAAAAAACGCCAGAAAAATGCTTAACATGACTGACGTGACATTGGAAGTTACTGAAACAAATTAGGTAGATTTATTTTATAAATTCGAATAACGCTTGAACGTGCGAGCCATCCAAACCGTTTTTTTTTAAATTGAACACAACAATGCAATGTTAAATAAAGCAATAATAAAAACAAACAAACCTAAACAGTGCAGTAATAAATAAGATTAAACAAAAAACGCACTTCTATCCGCAAGCCTAAAAAAAAAGAAGAGAATTACCAGTTGCATGGTTTCGGAAGCCATAAAAAGGGCGTTGGATTATATTATATAGGATCTGGTGACCTTCGCGCCTCATCCGGGAATCCTATCGCGCCCAGGATGTCCGAGAAAGGATTAGGATTGTGAGAGAAAGTGTAGGAGGAGGGAGATGGGCGGTGGAGGGGAGGGGGGAGAGGGGAAGATGATAATACGATGAAGAGGCGGAGAGAGGAGAGGAGAGGAGGGGAGTGAAGGGGGTTTGGGGGGAGGGAGAATAGAGGACAGGAAATAAGCTGGAGAAATGGAGGATGGAAAGAGGGAGGGGGGAAGGATAATATGATAAAAGCGAGGGTGTGGGAGGGTGACGAAGGGGTGGGGGGAGGGGAGAAAAGAGGAAGATTGATAAAGGAGATAGGCAAAGGAAAATGGAAGGAGGTGGAATCAATAATATGAAGAAGAGACGGGCGGGCGAATGGAGGAGATGAGAGAAAAGGGGTGAGGGGGAGGAAGGAAGGGTGTGTGTGGGGTGGGGAGATGAGAGAGAGGATGGG